>NC_083445.1:10694190-10914190 GCF_020745735.1 Hemiscyllium ocellatum | reverse complement strand
ACACTCACACACTCTCACACACACACACACCTGCCCCCACATATACACACACTCACACACACACACTCCCCCCACATACACTCACACACACACACCACCCCCACACACACACTCACACACACACTCACCCCCACATATACACATATTCACACACACACACTCCCCCACATATACACTCACACACACACACCCCCGCACACACACTCACACTCACACACACTCCCCCCACATTCACACACTCACTCACACATTCACACACACACTCACGCTGCCATCGCCCCCCCACACACACTCGCACACACTCGCACACACACACACTCCCCACCACTTACACACACACACTCACACACTCACACACACAGACATCCGCCCCCACATATACACACACTCACACACACACACACACTCCCCCACGCATACACTCACACACACGCCATACCCCCACACACAACTCACACACACACACTCCCCACCAAATGCACTCACACACTCACACACACACTTCCCCCACATTCACACACTCACTCACACATTCACACACACACTCACGCTCCCTTCCCCCCAAACACACTCTCACACACTCGCACACACACACCCCCCCGCATACACTCACACACACGCCATACACCCACACACAACTCACACACACACACACTCACCACCAAATGCACTCACACACTCACACACACACTTCCCCCACATTCACACACTCACTCACACATTCACACACACACTCACGCTCCCTTCCCCCCACACACACTCTCACACACTCGCACACACACACTCCCCACCACTTACAAACACACACTCACACACTCATACTCCCTCCCCCAAACACACTCATACACACACACACACACACACTCGCCCCCACATATACACACACTCAAACCCATATGCACACACACACTCCTCCCAATGTACACACATACTTACACACACACACACACTCCCACCCCCCACACACACACTCCCACACACACCTTCCCTCCACACACTCTCATGCAAACATTCACACACTCATACACACAATCACGCACACACACTCACACACACACACTCCCCACACATACACACATACACTCTCATACTCACATGCACACTCACACACACACTCACTCACACACACAAACACACACACACACACACTCTTACACCCACACTCACACACACGCTCTTACACACACACTCACTCTCTCTCACACTCACCCTAACACATACTCATACACACACACTCGCACACACACAGTAACACACACATCTACACACACACACTCTCTAGCACACACTCACTCACACACACACTCTCTCACACACACACACTCACACACTCACACTCGCACACACACACATTCACACACACACATACACATGCACACCTTCACCCCCACACACACTCTCATGCAAACACTCACACACTCACTCACACACACTCATGCACACTCACTCACACACACACACACACATTCACACACACACACACATTCACACACACACACACCCCTAACACGCTCACATTCACCCCAACCCCCACATATGCACACTCTCACACACACACACACACACTCCCCCCACATACACTCACACACACACACCACCCCCACACACACACTCACCCCCACACTCACCCCCACATATACACATACTCACACACACACACTCCCCCACACATACACTCACACACACCCCCCGCACACACACTCACACTCACACACACTCCCCCCACATTCACACACTCACTCACACATTCACACACACACTCACACACACACTCGCCCCCACATATACACACACTCACACACACTCTCCCCCACACATACACTCACACACTCACACACACGCCCACCGCACACACACTCACACGCACACTCCCCATCAAATACACTCACACACTCACACACACACTCCCCCCACACACACTCTCATGCAAACACTCACACACTCATGCACACACACTCACGCACACAATCTCTCTCACACACACACACACACACACTTACTCCCACACTCACACACACACACTCTTACACACACACTTACACACACACTCTCACACACACAGTAGCACACACAAACACACACTCTCTCTCACACACTCTCATTGTCACACACACACACACACACACGCCCCCAAACACTCACACACACATTCACACACACACTCCCCCCAAACACACTCACACACTCTCACACACACACCTGCCCCCACATATACACACACTCACACACACACACTCCCCCCACATACACTCACACACACACACCACCCCCACACACACACTCACACACACACTCACCCCCACATATACACATATTCACACACACACACTCCCCCACATATACACTCTCACACACACACACCCGCACACACACTCACACTCACACACACTACCCCCACATTCACACACTCACTCACATATTCACACACACACTCACGCTGCCATCGCCCCCCCCACACACACTCGCACACTCTCGCACACACACACACACACTCCCCACCACTTACACACACACACTCACACACACAGACATCCGCCCCCACATATACACACACTCACACACACACACACTCCCCCCGCATACACTCACACACACGCCATACCCCCACACACAACTCACACACACACTCCCCACCAAATGCACTCACACACTCACACACACACTTCCCCCACATTCACACACTCACTCACACATTCACACACACACTCACGCTCCCTTCCCCCCCCACACACTCTCACACACTCGCACACACACACTCCCCACCGCTTACAAACACACACTCACACACTCATACTCCCTCCCCCAAACACACTCATACACACACTCTCACACATTCACAGACATTCCCCCCAAACACACACACACACTCGCCCCCACATATACACACACTCAAACCCATATGCACACACACACTCCTCCCCATGTACACACGTACTTACACACACACACACACACACTCCCACTCCCCCCACACACACTCCCACACACACCTTCCCCCCACACACTCTCATGCAAACATTCACACACTCATACACACAATCACGCACATACACTCACACACACACACTCCCCACACATACACACATACACTCTCATACTCACATGCACACTCACACACACACTCACTCACACACACACACACACTCTTACACCCACACTCACACACACGCTCTTACACACACTCTCTCACACTCACCCTAACACATACTCACACACACACACTCACACACACACAGTAACACACACATCCACACACACACACACACTCTCTAGCACACACTCACTCACACACACACACTCACACACTCACACTCGCACACACACACATTCACACACACACATACACACACACACCTTCACCCCCACACACACTCTCATGCAAACACTCACACACTCATGCACACACACTCATGCACACTCACTCACACACACACACCCACATACACACATACACTCACACACATTCACACACACACACACCCCAAACACACTCGCACACACACATTCACACACACACCCCCAAACACGCTCACATTCACCCCCACCCCCACATATGCACACTCTCACACATACAGCAACACACACACTCACACACACACTCTCACGCACACTCTCACACACAGTAACACACACAGACACACACACTCCCCCCACACATACACACTCACACACATGCACTCACACATACACACACACCCACACACACACACTCCCCTCCCACACACACGCTCACACACACACGCACTCCCCCCACATATACACACACACCCACACACACACACACACTCCTCTCCCACACACACACCCACACACACACACACTCCTCTCCCACACACACACTCACACACACACCTTCCCACCCATACACACTCTCATGCAAACATTCACACACTCATGCACACACACTCACAATCAAATGCACACACACACTCCCCCCCCACACACACTCACACACACACACACTCCCACCCACACCTTCCCCCCCACACACTCTTATGCAAACATTCACACAGTCATGCACACACACTCACAAACACACACTCCCCACACATACACACCTACACTCTCACACTCACATACGCACTCACACACACACTCACACACTCACACTCACACACACAGTAACACACACTCACACACACACTCTCTCTCACACACACACTTCCCCACAAACACACTCACACACTCACACACACTTTCACACACACACACTCCCCCAAACACACTCACACACTCACACACACACACTCACACACACACCCACCCCCACATATACACACACTCACACACACACTCGCCCCCACATATACACACACTCACACACACACTCCCCCACACATACACTCTCACACACACACACGCCCACCGCACACACACTCACACACACACTCCCCATCAAATACACTCACACACTCACACACACACACTCCACCCCACGCACACTCTCATGCAAATACTCACACACTCATGCATACACACTCACGTACACAATCTCACACACACACACACTCCTCACACATATACACATAGACTCTCACAATCACATACACATTCACAAACACCCTCTCACACACACTCACACACTCACACATACTCAGACTCTCTCTATTTCTCTCTCACACACACACCCACACAAACATACTCTTACACACACTTACACATTACACACTCCCCCCACACACACACACTTCCACAAGCACACACACTTACACACTCACTCGCGCACACACAATCTTACTACCACACTCACACACACACTCTTACACACACACTCACACACACAGTAACACACGCTCACACTCTCTCTCACACACACTCACTCTCATACACACACACACTCCCCCAAACACTCACACACTCACACACACATTCACACACACCCCACCCCCCCACACACACTCACACACACACACACACTCACCCCCACAGATACACACACTCACACTCTCACTCCCCCACACATACACTCACACACACACTCCCCACCAAATACACTCACACACTCACACACACTCCCCCTACATTCACACATTCACACGCACCCTCACAATCCCACCCCCCCACACACACTCGCACACACACACACTCCCCACCACTTACACACACACACTCACACACTCACACACACACATCCGCCCCCATATCGACACACTCACACGCACACTCCCCCCGCATACACTCACACACACGCCTCACCCCCACACACACACTCACACACACACTCCCAACCAAATACACTCACACACTCACACACACACTTCCCCCACATTCACACACTCACTCACACATTCACACACACACTCACACTCCCTTCCCCCCACACACACTCTCACACACTCGCACACACACACTCCCCACCACTTACACACACACACTTACACACACACACACTCACACAGTCACACTCCCTCCCCCAAACACACTCACACACATACACTCACACAATCACTGACATTCCCCCCAAACACGCACGCACACACATACACACACACACACAGACACTCGCCCCCACATATACACACACTCACACCCATATGCACACACACACCCCTCCCCACATACACACATACGTACACATACACACTCCCACCCCCACACACACACTCCCACACACACTCTCATGCACACATTCACACACTCATACACACAATCACGCACACACACACACTCACACACATACACTCCCCACCCATACACACATACACTCTCATATTCACATACACCCTCACACACACACACTCACTTACACACTCACACACACACACTCTTACACCCGCACTCACACACACACTCTTACACACACTCACACACTCTCGCACTCACAGTAACACACACTCACACACACACACACTCGCACACACAGTAACACACACATTCACACACACACACACACTCTCTAGCACACACTCACACACACCCTCACACACACTCCCCCCCACACATACACTCTCACACACACGCCTTCCCCCTCACACACACACTCATGCACACACACTCTCACACACACACACACACACTCCCCCCCACACACACTCACACACACACCTTCCCCCCACACACTCTCATGCAAACATTCACACAGTCATGCACACACACTCACACACTCTCACACACACACACTCCCCACACATACACACATACACTCTCACACTCACATACACACTCACACAAACACTCTTACACACACATTCACATACACAAACTCTCACACACAGATTAACACACACTCACACACACTCTCTCACACACACACACTCACACACACACTCACAGACACACTTCCTCACAAACACACACCCGCCCCTACATATGCACACACTCACACACACACACACACACACTCCCCCCACATACACTCACACACACCCCCCACCCCCACACACACACTCACACACTCTCATGCAAACACTCACACACTCATGCACACACACTCATGCACACAATCTCACACACACACTCCTCCCACATACACACATAGACTCTCACACTCACATGCACATTCACAAACATACTCTCTCACACACTCACACACTCACACTCTCTCTCTCTCACACACACACACACACCCACACACACATACTCACACACGCACTTACACATTACACACTCCCCCTTCACACACACTCACTCTCACGCACACTCACACATACACTTATACACTCACTCACACACACACACGCTCACTCTTACTCCCGCACTCACACACACACTCTTACACACTCACTCACACACACACACTCCCCACCACTTACACACACACACTCACACACTCACACACACACATCCGCCCCCATATCGACACACTCACACGCACACTCCCCCCGCATACACTCACACACACGCCTCACCCCCACACACACACTCACACACACACTCCCAACCAAATACACTCACACACTCACACACACACTTCCCCCACATTCACACACTCACTCACACATTCACACACACACTCACACTCCCTTCCCCCCACACACACTCTCACACACTCGCACACACACACTCCCCACCACTTACACACACACACTTACACACACACACACTCACACAGTCACACTCCCTCCCCCAAACACACTCACACACATACACTCACACAATCACTGACATTCCCCCCAAACACGCACGCACACACATACACACACACACACAGACACTCGCCCCCACATATACACACACTCACACCCATATGCACACACACACCCCTCCCCACATACACACATACGTACACATACACACTCCCACCCCCACACACACACTCCCACACACACTCTCATGCACACATTCACACACTCATACACACAATCACGCACACACACACACTCACACACATACACTCCCCACCCATACACACATACACTCTCATATTCACATACACCCTCACACACACACACTCACTTACACACTCACACACACACACTCTTACACCCGCACTCACACACACACTCTTACACACACTCACACACTCTCGCACTCACAGTAACACACACTCACACACACACACTCGCACACACAGTAACACACACATTCACACACACACACACTCTCTAGCACACACTCACACACACCCTCACACACACTCCCCCCCACACATACACTCTCACACACACGCCTTCCCCCTCACACACACACTCATGCACACACACTCTCACACACACACACACACACTCCCCCCCCACACACACTCACACACACACCTTCCCCCCACACACTCTCATGCAAACATTCACACAGTCATGCACACACACTCACACACTCTCACACACACACACTCCCCACACATACACACATACACTCTCACACTCACATACACACTCACACAAACACTCTTACACACACATTCACATACACAAACTCTCACACACAGATTAACACACACTCACACACACTCTCTCACACACACACACTCACACACACACTCACAGACACACTTCCTCACAAACACACACCCGCCCCTACATATGCACACACTCACACACACACACACACACACTCCCCCCACATACACTCACACACACCCCCCACCCCCACACACACACTCACACACTCTCATGCAAACACTCACACACTCATGCACACACACTCATGCACACAATCTCACACACACACTCCTCCCACATACACACATAGACTCTCACACTCACATGCACATTCACAAACATACTCTCTCACACACTCACACACTCACACTCTCTCTCTCTCACACACACACACACACCCACACACACATACTCACACACGCACTTACACATTACACACTCCCCCTTCACACACACTCACTCTCACGCACACTCACACATACACTTATACACTCACTCACACACACACACACGCTCACTCTTACTCCCGCACTCACACACACACTCTTACACACTCACTCACACACACACACACACACTCTCAGACACACAGTAACACACACTCAAACATATACACAGTCTCTCTCTCACACACACACTCACTCTCACACACACACACACTCCCCAAACACTCACACACTCACACACACACACTCTTACACACACACTCACACACACACACTCCCCCCACATACACACACACACCCCAACCCCACACACACACACTCACACACACACACACACTCCCCACCAAATACACTCACACACACACACACTTCCCCCACATTCACACACTCACTCACACATTCACACACACACTCACACTCCCTTCCCCCCACACACACTCACACACACTCGCGCACACACACTCCCCACCACTTACACACTTACACACTCACACACACACACTCGCACACTCACGCTCCCTCCCCCAAACACACTCACACACACACTCACATATACACACACTCACACCCATATGCACACACTCACACACTTCTTCCCACATACACACATACTTACACACTCGCACACACTGTCCACCCACACTCACTCACACACATGCACTCACACATACTCACACACACACACTACCCCTCCACACACACACACTCACACACACAGACACTCTCACACACACTCACACACTCACACAAATACACTTACACACTCTTACTCCTGCACTCACACACACACTCTTACACACACAGTCACACACACACACTCAGATGCACACACACACACACACACTCACACTCTCTCTCTCACACACACTCGCACACGCATACTCACACACACTGACACATTACACACTCCCCCCACAACACACTCACTCACACGCACACTCACACACTCACACACACACTTACACACTCACACACACTCTTACTCCCGCACTCATACACATACACTCATACACATACACTCTTACACACACTCTCACACATACAGTAACACACACACTCACACACACACACTCCCCCCAAACACACTCACACATTCACACACACACACTCACACACACATATTCACACTCTCATACACACAGTAACACACACACTCTCACTCACACAGTAACGCACACACTTCCCCAAACACATTCACACACACACTCACGCATTCACACACACACACTCCCCCCAAACACACTCACACCCTCACACACACACTCCCCCACTTACACTCACACACACATGCACACACACACTCTCCCCCCACATACACACACGCTTACACACTCACACACACGCTCTCACACACACACTCTCACACACATACATGCTCACGCACACGCACTCACACATACTCACACACACACACACACTCCCCCTCACCCACAGACACACACTCTCACACACAAACACTCCCCCCACATACACACACACTCACACACATACCTTCCCCTCACACGCACTCTCATGCAAACACTTACACACTCATGCACACACACTCACGCACACAATCTCACACACACACACTCCTCACACATACACACATAGACTCTCACACTCACATACACATTCACAAACACACTCTCACACACACTCACACTCTCAAACACTCACACTCTCTCACTCTCTCACACACACATACTTACACACACACTTACACATTACACACTCCCCCCACACACACACGCTCACTCTCACGCACACTCACATACACACTTACACACTCACTCACACACACAAACACACTTACTCCCGCACTACACACACACACTCACACACACACACTCTCACACACAGTAATACACACTCACACACACACACACTCTCACACACACTCACTCTCTCACACACACACACTCCCCCAAACACTCACACACACACATTCACACACACACACTCCCCCCAAACACACTCACACACACACGCACACACACCCGCTCCCACATATACACACACTCACACACACACACCCCAACCCCACACACACACTCACACACACACTCCCATCCAAATACACTCACACACTCACGCACACACTTCCCCCACATTCACACACTCACTCACACATTCACACACACACTCACACTCCCTTCACCCCACACACACTCACACACACTCGCACACACACACTCCCCACCACTTACACTCACACACACTCACACACACATACTCACACACTCACACTCCCTCCCCCAAACACACACACACTCACCCCCACATATACACACACTCACACCCATATGCACACACACACTTCTCCCCACATACACACATACTTACACACTCGTACACACTGTCCACCCACACACATACTCACACACACACACTCACACACACAGACACTCACACACTCACACAAACACAGTTACACACTCTTACTCCTGCACACACACACACTCTTACACACACACTCACACACACACTCACATGCACACACACTCACACACACACTCACACACACACACTCGCACACACATACTCACACACACAGACACATTACACACTCCCCCACACACACTCACTCACATGCACACTCACACACTCATACACACACTTACACGCTCTCACACACACACACTCTTACTCCCGCACTCACACACATGCTCTCACACATACAGTAACACACACACTCACACACACACTCTCTCTCACACACACATTCACACACACTCACACACATACACACACACACATTCACACTCACACCCCAAACACAATCCCACACACACACTCACACTTTCACTCAGAAAAGCTCCCCCAAACACACTCACACATTCACACACACACACTCACCCCCACATATTCACACTCTCACACGCACAGTAACACACACACTCACACTCACTCCCCCCAAACACACTCACTCACACACACACTCACACATTCACACACACACACTCTTCCCAAAAACACTCACACCCTCACACACACACACTCTCCCCCCACATACATGCTCACACACACACTCCCCCACTTACACTCACACACACAAGCACACACACACACTCTCCCCCCACATACACACACACTCACACACACACACTCACACAGATACCTTCCCCTCACACACACTCTCATGCACACATACTCACGCACACACACTCCCCACACATACACACATACACTCTCACACACACACACTCTTACACACACACTCTTACTCCCGCACTCACACACACACACACTCACACACATACTCTCACACACAGTAACACACACTCTCTCACAGTCACACTCACTCTCACACACACACACTCACACACACACTCACAAACACACACACACTCACACACACACTCCCCCCCAAACACACTCTCACACACACACACATTCACACGCACACTCCCCCCAAACACACTCCCACACACACACTCACACACACACGCCCGCCCGCACATATACACACACTCGCACACACACACTCCCCACCACTTACACACACACACTCACACACACTCTCACACACACACACCCCACACATACACACATACACTCTCACACTCACATACACACTCACACAAACACTCTTACACACACATTCACACACACAAACTCTCACACACAGATTAACACACACTCACACACACTCTCTCACACACACACACTCACACACACACTCACAGACACACTTCCTCACAAACACACTCACACACACACACCCGCCCCTACATATGCACACACTCACACACACACACACACTCCCCCCACATACACTCACACACACCCCCCACCCCCACACACACACTCACACACACAAACACTCGCCCCCACATATACACACACTCACACACACTCTCACCCACACATACACTCACACACTCACACACACGCCCACCGCAAACACACTCACACACGCACACTCCCCATCAAAAACACTCACACACCCCCCCCACACACACTCTCATGCAAACACTCACACACTCATGCACACACACTCATGCACACAATCTCACACACACACTCCTCCCACATACACACATAGACTCTCACACTCACATGCACATTCACAAACATACTCTCTCACACACTCACACACTCACACTCTCTCTCTCTCTCACACACACACACACCCACACACACATACTCACACACGCACTTACACATTACACACTCCCCCTTCACACACACTCACTCTCACGCACACTCACACACACACTTATACACTCACTCACAAACACACACACACTCACTCTTACTCCCGCACTCACACACACACTCTTACACACTCACTCACACACACACACACACTCTCAGACACACAGTAACACACACTCAAACATATACACACTCTCTCTCTCACACACACACTCACTCTCACACACACACACACTCCCCAAACACTCACACACTCACACACACACACTCTTACACACACACTCACACACACACACTCCCCCCACATACACCCCCCCCAACCTCACACACACACACACACACACTCCCCACCAAATACACTCACACACACACACACTTCCCCCACATTCACACACTCACTCACACATTCACACACACACTCACACTCCCTTCCCCCCACACACACTCACACACACTCGCGCACACACACTCCCCACCACTTACACACTTACACACTCACACACACACACTCGCACACTCACGCTCCCTCCCCCAAACACACTCACACACACACACACTCACCCCCACATATACACACACTCACACCCATATGCACACACTCACACACTTCTTCCCACATACACACATACTTACACACTCGCACACACTGTCCACCCACACTCACTCACACACATGCACTCACACATACACACACACACTACCCCTCCACACACACACACTCACACACACAGACACTCTCACACACACTCACACACTCACACAAACACACTTACACACTCTTACTCCTGCACTCACACACACACTCTTACACACACACACTCAGATGCACACACACACACACTCACACACACACTCACACTCTCTCTCTCACACACACTCGCACACGCATACTCACACACACTGACACATTACACACTCCCCCCACAACACACTCACTCACACGCACACTCACACACTCACACACACACTTACACACTCACACACACTCTTACTCCCGCACTCATACACATACACTCTTACACACACTCTCACACATACAGTAACACACACACTCACACACACACTCTTGCACACACACTCACACACACACACTCCCCCCCAAACACACTCACACATTCACACACACACACTCACACACACATATTCACACTCTCATACACACAGTAACACACACACTCTCACTCACACAGTAACGCACACACTTCCCCAAACACACTCACACACACACACACTCACGCATTCACACACACACACTCCCCCCAAACACACTCACACCCTCACACACACACTCCCCCACTTACACTCACACACACATGCACACACACACACTCTCCCCCCACATACACACACGCTTACACACTCACACACACGCTCTCACACACACACTCTCACACACATACATGCTTACGCACACGCACTCACACATACTCACACACACACACACACTCCCCCTCACCCACAGACACACACTCTCACACACAAACACTCCCCCCACATACACACACACTCACACACATACCTTCCCCTCACACACACTCTCATGCAAACACTTACACACTCATGCACACACACTCACGCACACAATCTCACACACACACACTCCTCACACATACACACATAGACTCTCACACTCACATACACATTCACAAACACACTCTCACACACACTCACACTCTCAAACACACACACTCTCTCACTCTCTCACACACACATACTTACACACACACTTACACATTACACACTCCCCCCACACACACACACTCACTCTCACGCACACTCACATACACACTTACACACTCACTCACACACACAAACACACTTACTCCCGCACTCACACACACACACTCACACATACACACACTCTCACACACAGTAATACACACTCACACACACACACTCTCACACACACTCACTCTCTCACACACACACACACTCCCCCAAACACTCACACACACACATTCACACACACACACTCCCCCCAAACACACTCACACACTCACACACACACACACACCCGCTCCCACATATACACACACTCACACACACACACCCCAACCCCACACACACACTCACACACACACTCCCATCCAAATACACTCACACACTCACGCACACACTTCCCCCACATTCACACACTCACTCACACATTCACACACACACTCACACTCCCTTCACCCCACACACACTCACACACACTCGAACACACACACTCCCCACCACTTACACTCACACACACTCACACACACATACTCACACACTCACACTCCCTCCCCCAAACACACACACACACTCACCCCCACATATACACACACTCACACCCATATGCACACACACACTTCTCCCCACATACACACATACTTACACACTCGTACACACTGTCCACCCACACACATACTCACACACACACACTCACACACACAGACACTCACACACTCACACAAACACACTTACACACTCATACTCCTGCACACACACACTCTTACACACACACTCACACACACACACTCACATGCACACACACTCACACACACACTCACACACACACTCGCACACACATACTCACACACACAGACACATTACACACTCCCCCACACACACTCACTCACATGCACACTCACACACTCATACACACACTTACACGCTCTCACACACACACACTCTTACTCCCGCACTCACACACATGCTCTCACACATACAGTAACACACACACTCACACACACACTCTCTCTCACACACACATTCACACACACTCACACACATACACACACACACATTCACACTCACACCCCAAACACAATCCCACACACACACTCACACTTTCACTCACAAACGCTCCCCCCAAACACACTCACACATTCACACACACACACTCACCCCCACATATTCACACTCTCACACGCACAGTAACACACACACTCACCCCAAACACACTCACTCACACACACACTCACACATTCACACACACACACTCTTCCCAAAAACACTCACACCCTCACACACACACACTCTCCCCCCACATACATGCTCACACACACACTCCCCCCACATACACACACACTCACACACACACACTCACACAGATACCTTCCCCTCACACACACTCTCATGCACACATACTCACGCACACACACTCCCCACACATACACACATACACTCTCACACACACACACTCTTACACACACACTCTTACTCCCGCACTCACACACACACACACTCACACACATACTCTCACACACAGTAACACACACTCTCTCACAGTCACACTCACTCTCACACACACACACTCACACACACACTCACAAACACACACACACTCACACACACACTCCCCCCCCAACACACTCTCACACACACACACATTCACACGCACACTCCCCCCAAACACACTCCCACACACACACACACTCACACACACACGCCCGCCCGCACATATACACACACTCGCACACACACACTCCCCACCACTTACACACACACACTCACACACACATACTCACACACTCACACTCCCTCCCCCAAACGCACTCACACACACACACACACACACACACACAGACATTCGCACACACATACTCACACACACAGACACATTACACACTCACTCACATGCACACTCACACACACACTTACACACACACTCTTACTCCTGCCCTCACACACATACTCTCACACATACAGTAACACACACACTCACACACACACTCTCTCTCACACACACACATTCACACACACACACACACACACACACATTCACACTCACACCCCAAACACAATCCCACACACACACTCACACTTTCACTCACAAACGCTCCCCCCAAACACACTCACACATTCACACACACACTCACTCCCACATATTCACACTCTCACACACAGTAACACACTCACTCACACACACACTTGCACACACTCCCCCCAAACACACTCACTCACACACACACTCACACATTCACACACACACACTCCCCCCAAACACACTCACACCCTCACACACACACACTCCCCCACTTAAACTCACACACACATGCACACACACACACT
Organism: Hemiscyllium ocellatum; assembly: GCF_020745735.1. Taxonomy (NCBI): domain Eukaryota; kingdom Metazoa; phylum Chordata; class Chondrichthyes; order Orectolobiformes; family Hemiscylliidae; genus Hemiscyllium; species Hemiscyllium ocellatum. The sequence goes on along the minus strand of NC_083445.1, from coordinate 10,897,746 downwards.
CTCCCCCCACATACATGCTCACACACACGCACTCACACATACTCACACACACACACACACACACACACTCACACACATACCTTCCCCTCACACACACTCTCATGCAAACACTCACACACTCATGCACACACACACACACACATACACTCTTACTCCCGCACTCACACACACACACACACTCTTACACACACACTCACACACATACACTCTCACACACAGTAACACACACTCTCTCACACTCACTCTCACACACACACACACTCACACACACACTCACAAACACACAAACACTCACACACACACACCCCCCAAACACACTCACACACACACGCACGCATTCACACGCACACTCCCCTCAAACACTCTCCCACACACACTCGCACACACACGCCCGCCCGCACATATACACGCACTCGCACACACACACACTCCCCCCACATACACTCACACACACTCACACACCTTCCCCGCACACACATACTCATGTAAACACTCACACACTCATGTGCACACACTCACGCACACACACTCACACACGCACACACACCCCACATACACACACTCACACACTCACATACAGTCACACAACTTCCCCCACACACACTCTTATGCAAACACTCACACACTCATGCATACACACTCACGCACACACACTCACACACACAAACACTCCCCACACATACACACATACACTCTCACACTCACATACACATTCACACACACATACTCTCACACACACTTACACATTACACACTCTGCCCCCACACACACACTCACTCTCATGCACACTCACACACTCACACACACACTCTTACTCCTGCACTCTCACACACACACTCTTACACACACACTCTCACTCACTCTCACACACACACTCACACACACACACTCACACACACGCTCCCCCCAAACACACTCACACACACACTCACACATTCACACACACACTCCCCCCAAACACACTCACAACTCACACACACACACTCTTACTCCCGCACTCTCACACACACACTCTTACACACACTCTCACTCACTCTCACACACACACACTCACACACACACACACTCACACACACACACACACTCCCCCCCAAACACACTCACACACACACTCACACTCTCTCTCCAACACACACACACTCACACATTACACACTCCCCTCACATACACACACTCACTCACTCACACACACACACACTGACTCATGCACTCACACACACACACACTTACACACACACACACTCTCACACACACACTCAAACTCTCACACACATGCTCACACACACATTCACACTCACGCACACTGTTACACATACACACACAATCACACACACATTCTTACACACACACTCTCACACAAACACACACACACACACTCACAGCACACTCACACTCACACACACAGGCACTAACACACACACACTCACACACACACACTCACAGCACACTCACACTTACACACTCACACACACTCTCTCGCACACACACTAACATACACACACACATACTCTCTCACACACACAGTAACACATACAGTAACACACACACTTAAACACACACACACCTTCCTCCCCCACGCACACACTCATGCAAACACTTACACACTCATGCACTCACACTCACATACTCCCCCGCATACACACACACTCTCACACTCACACACACTCACACACACAGGCACTCTCTCACTCACACACACACACACACACACACTCACAGCACACACACACGCACAGTCACACACAGTCACACACAGTCACACTCACTCACTCACACGCAGTCACGCACACACACTCACTCACTCACACACGCTCACTCACACACTCACACACACACCTTCCCCTCCACACACACTCCCCACACATACACACATACACTTTCACACTCACACACACTCTCTCTCTCACACACACACAATCACACACTCACACACACTCTCTCTCGCACACACACACACTCTGAATCATGCACTCACACACTCACTCTTACACGCACACACACTCTGAATCATACACTCACACACACTCTTACGCACACACACACACACACACTCTCACACACACATGCTCACGCACACACACACTCACACACACACTCTCACGCACATACACTCCCGCACATACACTCACACACACACTCACACACACACACTCACTCACACAACTCACACACCTTCCCCCTCACACACTCTCATGCAAACACTCACACACTCATGCACACACATTCACACACACACACTCACACACAGACTCACACACACACACTCCACACACACTCACACTCACACTCTCACACACACACTCACACACACACACTCCCCCCCAAATATACTCACACACGCACTCAACCCCACATACACTCACACACACGCCCCACACACACACACACACACTCACACACACACTCCCCACCAAACACCCTCACACACAATCACACCCACACTCACACATTCACACACACACACTCCCCCACACACACACTCACACACACACCCCCCACATATACACACACTCACACACACTCCCCTCCACATGCACTCAAATACTCACAACACACGCCCCCCCCACACTCACACACGCACTCCCCAACAAATGCACTCACACACTCACTCACACATTCACACACTCACACACCCTCCCTTCCACTCAAGCACACTCACACACACCCATACTCATGCACACACTCACACACTCACACTTCCTCCCCCAAACACGCTCACACATTCACACTCTTACACATTCACACACATTCCCCCCAAACACACTCACACACACTTGTCCCCACAAATATACACACTCACACACACACTCACCTCCCCCACACATACTCACACACACACGCTCACACACACTCACACACCTTCCACACACTCCCCCCCACACACTCACACTCTCACACACTTTCCACACACTCCCCCCCGCACACACACTCACACTCACACACACACTCACACAGTCTCTCACACACACATGCTTACACATACTCACACACACACACAGACACTCCCCCCACATACACACACTCACACAAACACACTCACACACACACTATCACACTCACACACACTCACACACTCAGACACACACTCACACTCACACTCATACACACACACACTCACACACCCACCCCCCCCACACACACACTCTCACACACACTCCCCCCACAGACACACACTCAAACACTCACACACTCACACAAACACTCTCACACACACTATCACACTCACACACACACTCACACACACACTCAGACACACACACACTCACACATAGTCAGATACACTCACTCACGCACACCCACACACTCACGCACACACACTCACACAAACACTCACACACACACTCACACACACACACTCACACACGCTCACACACTCACACTCACACACACACTCCCCCCACATACACACACTCAAACACACACTCACATGAACACTCTCACACACACACACGAACACTCACACACACTCACACACACACACACACACTCACACGCACACACTCACACATACACACACACTCACACACATTCACACACACACACACTCATACACACACACTCACACACACATTCACACATACTCTCAGACACACACACTCAGACACACACTCAGCCATACACGCACACTCACACTCATACACACACTCATTCACACACACCTTCCCCCCCACACACTCTCATGCAAACACTCACACACTCATGCACACACATGCACACACTCACACTCACACTCACACACACTCTCACACTCACACATGCACTCTCTCTCACACACCCACTCACACACTCACACACACTCACAGTCTCTTACTCACACACTCACACACACACACTCACACACACACACTCCCCCCACATACACACACACACTCACATACGCACTCTTACACACACACACTCTCACAAACACAGTGTTACTCACACGCACACTCGCACACATACAGACACACCCACACATGCACACATACTCTCACCCGCACACACTCACTCACACAGACACACACACTCACACACCCACACACACTCACACACACACACTCTCGCACATACAATCTCACACACACACTCACACATGCACACTCACTTACACATACACACGCACTCTCTCACACACACACTCTCACAAACACACATTCTCGCAAACACACACTCTCATACACAAACACTCACTTACACATACACACTCACACGTACACACGCACTCACTCACACACACTCTCCCACACACACTCTCACAAACACACTCTCACAAACACATGCTCACACACTCTTATACACACACATGCTCACACACGCACAATCTTGCACTCACACTCTCACACACACACAATCTCACACACACACACTCACTTACACATACACACTCACTCACTCACACATACACTCTCACACACTCACACTCTTACACACACACGTACTCACACACACAATCTTACACACACGTGTTCACACACACACTCTCACAAACACACACAATCTCACACACACACTCAGACACACATTCACACAATCTCACACACACTCACACACACACGTGCTCACACACACACACTCTCACACACACACTCTCACACACACACACAATCTCTCACACACTCTTCCACACACACATGCTCACACACACTCTCTCACACACACTCTCACACACACACACACAATCTCTCACACACTCTTACACACACACATGCTCACACACACACTCTCACAAACACACACTCTCACACACAAACACTCACACACACACTCTTATACACGCACACTCTCATACACACTCACACACACACAGACACACACAGTCAAACACACACACACACTCTCACGCACACTCACACAAACACACACCCTCTCACTCAGACACACGCACACTCTCACACAGATGTACACACACACCCACACACGCACTCTCTCACATACCCACACACACTCTCACACAGACACACACACATGCACACACACACACACTCACAACGACACACACTTTCACACAGACACGCACACACATTTTCACACAGACACCCACCCACACTCATACACACTCTCACATGCGCACCCACACACTCACACACAGAGTCACACCGATACGTAAACACACACTTTCACACAGACACGCGCACACACGCACACACTCTCACACAGACACACAGTCTATCAGACAGATGCACACACATAGACTCACACACACTCTCTCCCACAGACACACACACTCTCACATAGACACCCACACACTCTTGCACACACAAACTCTCACACTGACACACATGCACACTCTCACATGCACACACACACACGCACACAAAAACACCCACACACTCTCTCACACACATTCTCACACAGTCACACACACACATTCTCACACAAACACATACACACTCACACACACACATGCACACACACACTCACACCGACACATACACACACACTTTCACACACTCTCACACACACACACACTCTCACACACACACAGACACGCACACATACACTCAAACATACACACACACTCAAACACACACTCTTTCACAGACACACACTCTCTCACACAGACTCACACACACACTTTCACACATCCACCCACACACACACTCTCAGACACACAAACTCTCACGCTGACCCCCACACACGCACACACTTTCACACAGATACACACACACCAACACACACATACTCCCTCTCACATACACACTCTCACATAGACACACACACCCCTACGTACACACGTACTCTCACACAGACAAACAGTCTCACACAGACACACACACACTCACACACACACACACACACACACACACACACATGCACACACGGACACACACACACACTCTCACACAGACACACACTCTCACACATACACACACACAGACTCACACACACACTCTCACGCAGACGCATTCACACTCTCACACAGACACACACAGACACATACTCAGACACACACCCATCCACACGCACACACACACCCACATGCACACCCTCGCATGCAAACACACACATGCATTCTCAAACAGAAAAACACAGACACATGCACTCACACACAGACACACACACGTGCACGCACACACACACACAGAGGATTGTCTTGTCTGTGTGTGCGAGTGTGTGTGTGTGTGTACCTAACTGTGAGTGTATTAGAGAGAGTGTGTGAATGTAAATGTGTGCATGTGAGTGTGAGTATTAGTTTATGCGTGAGTGCATGCATGTGAACTTGTGGGTATGTGTTTGCGTGAGTGTGTGCATGTGAGCGTGTGTGTGTGCACGTGAGTGTGTGCATATGAGTGTGTGTGTGCATGTGAATGTGTGTGTGCATGTGAGCATGTGTGTGTATGTGAGTGTGTGTGCATATGGGTGTGTGCATGTGGGTGTGTGCGTGCATGTGAGTGTGTGCATGTGAGTGTGTGCATATGGGTGTGTGTGTGCATGTGAGTGTGTGCACATGTGAGTGTGTGTACATGTGGGTGTGTGTGCATATGAGCGTGTGTGTACATGTGAGTGTGTGTGCATATGGGTGTGTGTGCATGCGGGTGTGTGTGTGCATGTGGGTGTGAATGCATTAGTGTGTATGCATATGAGTGAATGAGAGTGTGTGTGAGTACGGGCATTAGAGTGAGTGTGTGAATATAAGTGTGAGTGTGTAGATGTGTGTGTGAGTGTATGACTATGAGAGTGTGAGTGTCAGTGTGTGAGGGTGAATATGTGAGTGTGTGTGTGAATGTGTGGGTGTGCATGTATTAGTGTGAGTGTGGGTCTATGTGAGACAGAGAGACTTGCCCTGCTGATGTGTAGCTCAGAGACCAACAATCGCTGACAGGGGAGAGCTGTAAGGCAGCTGTCTGAGATTGTGTTTTGGCCACCTTATAGTTCACCATTTGATTCTAACTGAATCACAGCCCCTCGATTGGCTCAGGGTAGTACTCAGCTGTGCTCGTGTGGTTTATACTCTCAGCTCCTCCCTGTGAATAGATTGTGGCCTTGTAACTCATTCCCTGGAGTCCCTGATAGTGTTACCCAGGCTCTCTCTACTCCGGGTGGGACGTTAGTAATCGAAATGGGCTGCTTGTGCTTGCTAACCTGATTGCTGTCTGAGCGCTCTGCCTGAGGTAAAATCCACGATTATCCTGTGGGAGAGGTTCCCTCGCCTGTTGCTATTCCAGAAGGGATGCCCCCAATGGGGAGGTTCTGGTTGAGGAGCGGTGAACTGACTCCCCTCCTGCCAGCCCCCCACCCCACCTTGCCTTGGTTGGCAGCGGGATTGGTGATGGTGAAATTGGCAATGCTTGTGGAAAGTGTGATGCTGGAAGAACACAGTATGTAAGCCCTGATACAACGCCGATTTTCCTGCTCCTCGGATGCTGCCTGACCTGCTGCGCTTTTCCAGCACCACACTGATCTTGACTCTGATCTCCAGCATCTGCAGTCCTCACTTTCTCCTCATTATCCAAGGAACTGGACACACTGTGACTATCACTGAACCCTGCAGTAACTCGCTGTGCTTAGCAATGATCACCCCCCACCTCTGACCCTGATGCTGGAGGGAAGGTCATTGATAAAGCAGCTGAAGATAGTTGCGCTCAGGACACTACCCTGAGGGGCTCAAGGAGTGAATTTCTGGGTCTGAGATGATTAAACCCCAATCACTGTTGACATCTTCTGTTGTGGGTGGGATTCATAGACATGGAAACAGACCCTTCGGCCCAACCCGTCCATACTGGCCATAGAGTCATAGAGATGTACAGCACGGAAACAGACCATTTGGTCCAACTCGTCCATGCCGACCAGATATCCCAACCCCAATCTAGTCCCAATTGCCAGCACCCAGCCCATATCCCTCTAAACCCTTCCTATTCATATACCCATCCAGATGCCTTTTCAATGCTGTCATTGTACCAGCCTCCCCCACTCCCTCTGGCAGCTCAGTCCATAAGCCAAACTAGAAGCAAAGGCCGGTTTTAAAAGGGGCTGTTGCTAGGCAGGAGCTGAAATGACCAATCTCACATTTCACCTTCAGTGGGCTAACCCCAGGGAATGTGGTCTAAACCTCCTCCTCCCTCATCTCGCTCCGAATCTCCCCCGTCTCTCTGTTTTGTTTCTTCTTCTTTCAGATTTCTTTGCCTCCTTCTTCCAACTCTCTGTTCTCTCTCATTCTCTCTCTCTTTTCTCTCTCTCTCCCTTTTCTCTCTCTCTCTCCCTTTCTCTCTCTCTCTTTCTTTCTGTCTCTTTTTGTCTCTCTTTCTCTCCCTCTCTTTCTCTCTCTCTTTCTCTTCCTCTCTCTTAGTTTTTCTCTCTCTCTTTCTCTCTCTGTCTTTTTCTCTCTTTTTCTCTCTCTTTCTCTCTCTCTTTCTCTTTTTGTCTCTCTTTCTCTCCCTCTCTTTCTCTCTCTCTTTCTCTTCTTCTCTCTTAGTTTTTTTCTCTCTCTTTCTCTCTCTGTCTTTTTCTCTCTTTTTCTCTCTCACTTTCTCTCTTTCTCTCCCTCTCTTTCTCTCTCTTTCTCTTCCTCTCTCGCAGTTTTTCTCTCTCTCTCTTTCGTCTCTCTCTTTCTCTTTCTCTCTCGACCTATCTCTGGCTCTCCCTCTTATTCTAGCCTCTCTCTACCTCCCTTTTTCTCTCCCCACTACTTGTCTGTCTCTCCTCATCCCCCACTCCCACTGCTTTTCCTGTTGTAAGTAATTGCAACTCTGGAAGCTGATTAAAAGGGGAAAAAGGGCAGATTATGTAACACTCCTGGTCACATCTGCCACTTCTCTGCAATCTCTCCTAAAAAGCTTTCCCAATGAGGACTTTCAAGTGATTTATGAAAACCGAATGTGTCAAGCTGACACCTTGTATATGTACACTCTGTATCTACAAACCCATCCACCAGCCCGTCATGCACAGCTCTGAGGAAGGGCCACTCAACCTAAAATCTTAAATCTGATTTCTCTCCACAGATTTTTTCCTATGAGTAAGAAATGAAATTCAATCAATAGCAAGAAACAAAGAAGGGTCAGATGACACGGTGGCCCAGTGGTTAGCACTGCTGCCTCACAGCGTCAGAGACCCGGGTTCAATTCCAGCCTCAGGCGACTGACTGTGTGGAGTTTGCACGTTCTCCCTGTGTCTGCGTGGGTGTGCTCCGGTTTCCTCCCACAGTCCAAAGATGTGCGGGTCAGGTGAATTGGCCATGCTAAATTGCCCGTAGTGTTTGGTAAGGGGTAAAAGTAGGGGTATGGGTGGGTTGCAGGTCGGTGTGGACTTGTTGGGCCGAAGGGCCTGTTTCCACACTGTAAGTAATCTAATCTAATGGTGTAGAATCTGGTGAGGAACCATACAGGCAAAAACAAAACATAATTGGAGTTAAGTTCAGGCCTCCAAACAGTAGGCAGGAGCTGGGGCGTAAGGTACACCAGGAGATGGAAAAGATGTGTCGGAAAGGCAAATCATGGGGGATTTCAGTATGCAGGTTGGTAGTGGATTACAAGGAAAGGAATTTGTGGAATGTTTACAGAATGGCTTTTTGGAACAGCTTGTGGTGGAGCGCACTAGGGAACAGCCAATCGAGAGTTGCGTAATGAGGCAGACTTGATAAGGGAGCTTAAGGTGAAGGAACCCTTAGGAGGCAGTGATCACAACATGATTGAATTTACTCTGCAATTTGAGGGGGTCAAAGTTAGAATGAGCGGTAATGAAATAAAGGCAACTACAGAGGCATGAGGGAGGAGCTGGGTAGAACTGACTGGGAGAGGAGGCTAGCAGGAAAGACAGTGGAACAGCAATGGCTAGGGTTTCTGGGAGTAATTCAGGAGACACGGCAGAGATTCATCCTGAGGAGAGAGAAGTGTGGTACAGGAAGGATGAGGCAATTGTGGCTGACTAGGGCAGTTAGGGATAGCATAAAAACAAAAAAGAATGTGGTGAACTACATTGGGAAATCAGAGGATTGGGAAGCTTATAAAGACCAACAGAGGACAACAAATAAAGGATTAAGGAGGGAGAAGATTAAATATGAGGGTAAGCTAGTCAGTAATATAAAGGCAGACTGTGAGAGTTTCTTTACATATATAAAGGGCAAAACAGAGGCAAAAGTGGTCATTGGGCTGCTGGAAACTGACACTGGAGAGACAGTAATAGGGAACGAGGAAATGGCTGAGGAACTGAACACTTACTTTGCTTCAGTCTTCAAGGTGGAAGGCAGGAGTAATATCCCAAATATTCAACAGAGTGAGGGGGCAGAGCTGAGTATGGTGGCCATCACTAAGGAGAAGGTGCTAAAACAACTGAATGGCCTGAAGGTGGGTAAGTCACCAGGATCAGATGGACTACACCCCAGAGGTCTAAGGGAGATAGCTGAAGAGATAGTGGAGCCGTTAGTGGTAATCTTTCAGGAGCCACTAGAATCAGAGAGGGTCCCAGAGGACTGGGAAATCACTACTGAGACACCCCTGTTAAAGAAGGGAGGAAGACATAAGAGAGAAAATTACAGACCAATTAGTCTAACCTCAGTCATGGGTAAGATCCTGGAATCCATAGTGAAGGATGAGATTTCTGAATACTTGGAAGTACATGGTAAAGTAGGGCAGAGTCAGCATGGTTTCATCAAGGAGTCATGCCTGTCAAATCTGCTAGAATTCTTTGAGGAAGTAATAAGCAGGTTGGACCAAAGAGAGCCAATGGATGTTATTTACTTGAACTTCAACTAGCACTGCTGCCTCACAGCGCCAGAGACCTAGGTTCAATTCCAGCCTCAGGCGACTGTCTGTGTGGAGTTTGCACATTCTCCCTGTGTCTGCGTGGGTTTCCTCTGGGTGCTCTGGTTTCCTCCCACAGTCCAAAGATATGTAGGTTAGGGTGGATTGGCCATGCTAAATTGCCCGTAGTGTCCAGGGATGTGTAGGTTAGGGTGGATTGGCCATGCTAAATTACCCATAGTGCCCAGGGGTGTGTAGGTTAGGGTGGATTGGCCATGCTAAATTACCCATAGTGCCCAGGGGTGTGTAGGTTAGGGTGGATTGGCCATGCTAAATTGCCCATAGTTTTAGGTGAAGGGGTAAATGTAGGGGAGTGGGTCTGGGTGGGTAGCGCTTCGGCGGGTCAGTGTGGACTCATTGGGCCAAAGGCCCTGTTTCCACACTGTAAGTAATCTAATCTAATCTAACCTTTGATATGATACTGCACAGGAGGCTACTGAGTAAGAGAAGGGCCCATGGTGTGAGAGGCAAGGTGCTAGCATGGATAGAAGCTGGGTTGTCTGTCAGGAAGCAGAGAGTGGGGATAAAAGGGTCCTTCTCAGAGTGGCAGCCAGTGTTCTGTAAGGCTCAGTGTCGGGATCACAACCTTGCACTTCATCCCATTAATGTTCTGGATGAAGGAACTGAGTGCGTTCTGGCTATGTTTGCAGATGGTACAAAGAAAGGTGGAGGGACAAGTAGCATTGAGGAGGAGGGAAGGCTGCAGAAGGGTTTGGAACAGGTTCGGAGAGTGTGCACAGAAGTGGCAGATGGAGGGTGACGTAGGAAAGTGTGAGGTCAGGCACTTTGGTAAGAGGATTAGAGGCATGGACTGTTTTCAAAATGGGGAGAAAATTCAGAAATCTGACGTGCAAAGAGCTCTCGTCCAGGATTCTCTCAAGGTCCACCTGCAGGTTGAGTCAGTTAGGATGGCGAATGCAATAACGGCATTTATTTTGAGGGGAATTGAATAGAGAAGCAGGGATGTATTTCTATCAGGCTCTGGTCAGACCACATTTGGAGTATTGAGTGCAGTCTTGGGCCCCTTATCTCAGGAAGGATGTACCGGCCCTGGAGCGTGTTCAGAGGAGGTTCGTGAGAATGGTCCCAGGAATGTAAAGCTTAACAACTGAGGAACATTGGAGGACTCTGGGTTTATACTTGATGGAGTTTGGAAGGATGAAGTGGGGATCTAATTGAAACATATGCAATACTAAATGGCATGGACAGAGTGAATGTTAGAAAGATGTTTCTATCGGTAGGAGAGACTAGGACCTGAAGGAATAGCGTGTGAGTAAAGGGAAGACCTTTTAAAATGGAGATAATGAGAAACTTCTTCAGCCAGAGAGTGGGGAATCTATGGAATTCACTGCCACAGAAGGCTGTGGAGGCCAGGTCACTGAGTATATTTAAGACGAAGATAGACATGCTCTTGAGTATCAAGGTGGTCAAGGGTTACAGGGCGAAAGTGGGAGAATGGGATTGTGAAACGTATCAGCCATGATCGAACAGCAGAGCAGATTCGATGGACTGAAGGGCCTCATTTCTGCTCCTATGCCTCATGGTCTGATGCTGCCAGACCTGCTGATCTTTTCCAGCAACTTCTGTTTTTGTTTCGGAGCCCGCCACGCAAAACAAACAAAAGCCCCCGTTCAGTCGGTGGACAGCGGGATTAAAGAAGTAGGATTGCCAAAATCAGGAGTAGCGCTTCCCTGGACATGCTCAAGAAAGAGGTCATTTGTTTCCCGAGCTGTTGTGAGCCGCACAGACAGGACAATCTTTTTCGTCCAAAACCTCATTGACAAAACCTCCCCATTTTGAAAACACTACATCGGACAAACAGCAAGACAGCTAACGATCCCCATCCATGAACACCAACTAGCCACGAAACGACACAACCAGCTATCCTAAGTAGCCACACACTCAGATGACAAGCAACATGAGTTCGACTGGGACAACACTACTATTATAGGACAAGCCAAACAGAGAGCAGCCAGGGAATTCCTAGAGGCATGGCACTCATCCACAGATTCAATCAATAAGCACATCGACCTGGACCCAATATACCGGCCACTGCAGCGGACAGCTGGAACTGACAACCGGAAGCGGCAGATTCAAACCGCTATAAATGCCGGAGGAAAGATCACAGAAGCGCTTCACAGGAGGCTCCCAAGCACTGAGGATGTCACCTAGACAGGGGACGAAACGTCTGCAACACAAATTCCCAGCTCGGCGAACAGAACCACAACAACGAGGAAAATAGCATTATGGCTGAAAGATGCAGAAAAGCAAGATCAACATTTTATCAAGAAAGTGGTATCAGTTTCGTCCCGAGTGTCTAACTGACCACGTCCAGGCCTCTGGACTGGAATCGCAGGCTACCCTTGATTTACTCTGCCAGGACCCCTCAGACGGAAAGCCATCTCCTCTGACTTGAATTGTGTCCTGATGACAATTATGTTAAGCTTCCTGGCTTTATGTAAAAACAATGCCCGCAGACGCTGGAAACCAGGGTCTAGGTTCGAGTGGTGCTGGAAAAGCACAGCAGGGCAGGCAGCATCGTCAGGAATAGAGCTGATGAAGGGCTTTTGCCCGAAACGTCGATTTCCCTGCCCCTCGGATGCTGCCTGACCTGCTGTGCTTTTCCAGCACCGCTCTAATCTAGTTCCAGGCTTTGTGTGTCTGTGCAGGGGCCTGGTATTGCTGGCTGAGATGTACAAACATGAGACAGGGATGGCATGGAGCGTCCAGGTAGGTTCAGAGTGAGCGAGCGCTAAGAGAGCAAACAAACAGCCACAGAAAGTGCTGGAAAAGCTCAGCAGGTCCGGCAGTGTCCGTGGAGAGAAATCAAGAGTTAACGTTTCGGATGGAGTGACTCTTCGTAGAACAGCCCAGAGATGCAGCGTGAGTCCCGGAGCACGTGATGTCTTTGACCCATTCCCTGGCATGACAATGATAGCTGCTGACACAGACCTGAGGGTCGCAGCATTGACATGGACTGGAGATGTGTCCTGAGGAGACCTTGGCACAGGAACCCTTTGACTGGGTTACTCTTGGGGAGGGGGATGGGTGTGGACTTGTTGGGCCAAATGGCCTGTTTCCACGCTGTAGGGAATTCTATGCTGGAACCCAAAATCCATGGAGTGCCCATGGCATGTGCCCCTGATATGCCGTGACTGACATGGAGACTGCAGTAATCGTCAGGTCAAGAATTCTCGGCTTGGCAGATGGTAAGGCAGAAAGCTGTGTGTCAATGAGGCGAGATGTGGAGTTAATAAAGTCACAAGTGATCCAGCGACAAACTCCCCCCCCCCAGCTCTGCAGAGTTTCATAGAAAGGCGCAGCCAGTTTTTCCCCAAAATCGAGAGAGGCCGGGTAACCCTCTGCCAAATGTCTCCACATCAGTCCCGCCCCTATAGGTTCCCCAGAGTGGGGGGGTCACGAGTTCAGGGTGAGAGGGGAAAGGTTTAAGGGAGATAGGTGTGGAAAGTTCTTTACACAGAGGCTGGTGGGTGCCTGGAATGCGTGGCGGTGGTACAGGCGGGCACAATAGCATCACTTAAAACGTACCCAGACAGAGACGTGTCTGGGCAGGGAGCAGAGGGAGCTCTGAAAGTAGGTGACAGGTTTAGTTCGAGGATGCGGCTTGGCACAGGCTTGAAGGGCCTGTAAATTTCTTCCTGCGTTGCTATGTCGCTGTTTTGGAGAAACAAATGGCTAAGTTCAACACAACAGTTTCCAGCTATTGTGGTCCTGCAGCATAACAGTATTGCAAAGATGCAACTGGGTAAGGTTCAAAATCCTCTCTGCATTACTCCTGCAGACTGTTCTCAGCTCGACACACGGTCACTCGTTCAGTCTCCTCTGCAGAATGCTCTGCCTTCATCCATCTGCCTGACAGGCCAAGGTTACTGAGAGATATCTGTCAATAATCCCAAAGAATTTCCTGCACTCTGGCTACTGGACCCCACATTAGTCACCCCAGGACTCAGCTGGGGTGAAGAGGGGTGCGGTGAAAGTTAATATAATTGGCAATTTGATCTACTTACTGGGCTAGGGCCGTCTCTGAGTGCCTAATGCACAGCTCCCCTGCTCTCAGGCACTGACTCAATACTTATCGAAATCAGAGTGATATATTTGTCCTTAAGTAAGAGGACGTGCATTGTACCCCACTGACACTTGGGTGAAGGGAGAACTTCCATCAATATTCATGTTCAATAAGTTGGCTCAACAACATTTTAACAACTCCCTATAATTACACAGCACCTTCAACAAAGTAACCCATCTCAGGGAGCTTCACCGCAATGATCCTCGGCAGATGTTTGGCCCTCGATCATTTCTCTTTCGCAGGATAAGGGGCTGATCATTTCAGGAGGAGGTGAGGAGCAATGTTTTCATTCGGAATTTTGGAATTCTTGCTCATAGAATCCCACAGTGTTTCAGCCATTGGCCCAACAAGTCCACACCAACACTCCGAAGAATAACCTACCCACACCCAGTCCCTTATTACCCTACATTTAGCCCTGACTAATCCACCCTAACCAACACATCCCTGAGCACTATGGGTAATTTAGCATGGCCAATCCACCCTAACCTACACATCCCTGAATACTATGGGTAATTTAGCATGGCCAATCCACCCTAACCTACACATCCCTGAATACTATGGGTAATTTAGCTTGGCCAATCCACCCTAACCTACACATCCCTGAATACTATGGATAATTTAGCTTGGCCAATCCACCCTAACCTACACATCCCTGAATACTATGGGTAATTTAGCATGGTCAATCCACCCTAACCTACACATCCCTGAATACTATGGGTAATTTAGCATGGCCAATCCACCCTAACCTACACATCCCTGAATACTATGGGTAATTTAGTTTGGCCAATCCACCCTAACCTACACATCCCTGAATACTATGGGTAATTTAGCATGGCCAATCCACCCTAACCTACACATCCCTGAATACTATGGATAATTTAGCATGGCCAATCCACCCTAACCTATACATCCCTGAATACTATGGGGTAATTTAGCATGGCCAATCCACCCTAACCTACACATCCCTGAACACTATGGGTAATTTAGCATGGCCAATCCACCCTAACCTACACATCCCTGAACACTGTGGGTAATTTAACATGGCCAATCCACCCTAACCTGCACATCCCTGGACACTATGGTGTAATTTAGCATGGCCAATCCACCCTAACCTACACATCCCTGGGCACTATGGGTAATTTAGCATGGCCAATCCACCCTAACCTACACATCCCTGAATACGATGGGTAATTTAGCATGGCCAATCCACACTAACCTACACATCCCTGAATACTATGGGTAATTTAGCATGGCCAATCAACACCATCCTACACATCCCTGAATACGATGGGTAATTTAGCATGGCCAATCCACACTAACCTACACATCCCTGAATACTATGGGTAATTTAGCATAGCTAATCTTCCCAAACCTGCACACTTTTAGGACTGTGGGAAAGAAATGGAGCACCCGAAGGAAACCCACACAGACACGGGGAGAATGAGCAAACTCCACACAGACAGTTGCCCGAGGGTCCTTGGCGCTGTGAGACTAGCAGTGCTAACCACTGAGCCGCCGTGTCGCCCCCTCCCAGAGGGTTGCGGATGCTCCTATGTTGAATTGACCATAAGGTAGAGGAGCATTTTAGTTGCTGATCGAGAGATGTTTGGCCTGTCCAGAGGACAAGGGGAAGTGCAATTGAAGCCAAAGGCTGCCCACGACCGTATTGAATAATGAAGCAAACGCTGAATGGTCTGCTCCACTTCCATTTATTGCATTGTTCTTGTGTTCAAAACAAGCGATGAAACACGGGTTAAGGATGTAGGTCTAAGGAATGCCTTAAAAGGAAGGTGGGAGAAGCAGGGAGACTTGGATAGGAAATTCCATGACTTAGGGCTTTAGGAGATGATGCTGCGGCGGCCAATCACAACGTTATGAAAAACTGGGACATCGGAAGGGGACGACAAGCTTGTTCAGTGATTGAACGGGAGGAGGTTACACAGAGAGGAAGGCGCGCCGTCATTGAGAGGTGAGCATTTTTTCAAATCGCAATGTGGAATGGGAGCCAGCGTCGCAATTTATGGAAATGTACGTAGATTTGGATGGAAATTAGTGAAAGATCATGCAAGGAAACCGCCAGCATTCTGCGTCATAATCAGAACTTTGACATGCCTCTGCACTTAAATAGTGAAGAAAGAAATAACTTGCTTTCTGTACGGGGCTCTGCCTGTGTCTCATAATGCCTCCTCGCCGATCTGCAGAAGGAAACAGAGAATTTGGTTTTCACCCAGGAGCATCCCCAGAAAGAAGAGCAAGTGAGTTTTCCCTTGCATCCTGACCCCTCTTTAATCCCTCAGGATATATGCTTTGATAAAATTCCACTTGGGTGCTGCCTGGGGACAAATTGTCTGCCACATTTCAGCAGTGATAGTACCTTCCAAAGTGTTGTGCTAGACGTGACAGGCCCTAGTGAAATGAATAGTTGGTACATTCCTAAGCACAAACAGCCTGAAAGCAACCCAGATTCTGGATCAGTGGTGCTGGAAGAGCACGGCAGTTCAGGCAGCATCCGAGGAGCAGCGAAATAGACGTTTCGGAACACTGCTGTGCTCTTCCAGCACCACTAATCCAGAATCTGGTTTCCAGCATCTGGCAGCCATTGTTTTTAACCGACCTGAAAGCAATCCATTCTCCCTGCAGTTTTAAGTCAAAGGTGACTGAACTTGCAGGTGGATAAACATGGCAAGTAGTGACAGGAGGAGAGGGTCTTATTCCAAAACAAAGACCCAGTGATGGTATAACCTGTAGGTCACCACGCCTCAGGCAAGCAGAGTGATTGACAAGGTGGGATGTCATGGCCAGCCTCAGCTGGTATAGGAATTGACCCCATTGCCGCCCGTAATACCCTGCACCACAAGTCAAGACATCCAGTCAACTGAGCTCAGTGGCATTTCTGTTTGCTGCTCCATCTCTAGCCCTCAATCCGTGCTGCAAACAAATGTTACCAAAGCTTTGACAAAGGGTCAGTTAGACTCGAAACATCAGCTCTTTTCTCTCCTCACAGATGCTGCCAGACCTGCTGAGATTTTCCAGCGTTTTCTCTTTTGGTTTCAGATTCCAGCCTCCGCAGTAATTTGCTTTTAAGCAATGTTGCCATGTCCACATCAGCTTTCCTGGGAGCGTGCTGTGCACAATGCCATGTCTTCCACGTCAGTTTCAGAAGCAGAACCGTCTAACTGCTCCAAAGCATTTTGGAATCACAGAATCTACTTTTTGTCATTTACATAAATGATTTGGATGCGAGCATAAGAGGTACAGTTAGTAAGTTTGCAGATAGCACCAAAATCGGAGGTGTAGTGGACAGCGAAGAGGGTTACCTCAGATTACAACAGGATCTGGACCAGATGGGCCAATGGGCTGAGAAGTGGCAGATGGAGTTTAATTCAGATAAATGTGCACTTTGGGAAAGCCAATCTTAGCAGGACTTAATAGTAAGGTCGTAGGGAGTGTTGCTGAACAAAGGGACCCTGAAGTGCAGGGTCATAGCTCCTTGAAAGTGGAGTCACAGGTAGATAGGATAGTGAAGAAGGCGTTTGGTATATTTTCCTTTATTGGTCAGAGTATTGAGTGCAGGAGTTGGGAGGTCATGTTGCGGCTGTACAGGACATTGGTTAGGCCACTGTTGGAATATTGCGTACAATTCTGGTCTCCTTCCTATCAGAAAGATGTTGTGAAACTTGAAAGGGTTCAGAAAAGATTCACAGGGATGTTGCCAGGGTTGGAGGATCTGAGCTACAGGGAGAGGCTGAACAGGCTGGGGCTGTTTTCCCTGGAGTGTCAGAGGCTGAGGGGTGATATTAGAGAGGTTTACAAAATTATGAGGGGCATGGATAGGGTAAATAGACAAAGTCGTTTCCCTGGGGTTGGGGAGTCCAGAACTAGAGGGCATAGGTTTAGGGTGAGAGGGGAAAGATATAAAAGAGTACTCAGGGGCAACTTTTTCACACAGAGGGTGGTATGTGTATGGAATGAGCTGCCAGAGGAAGTGGTGGAGGCTGGTACAATTACAACATTTAAGAGGCATTTGGATGGGTATATGAATAGGAAGGGTTTGGAGGGATATGGGCCGGGTGCTGGCAGGTGGGACTAGATTGGGTTGGGATATCTGGTCGGCATGGACAGGTTGGACCAAAGGATGTGTTTCCATGCTGTACATCTCTATGACTCTATGACTCTAATGACAGTAGCATTATAGTGTAGAAACAGGCCATTCGGCCCATTGTGTCTGCACCGGCACTGTTACCTACTGCTAGTCTCCTACCTTTCCTCCAACCCCCTGCACACCATTACTGTCCAAAACCATCTGATTCCCCCCAAATGCCTCAATGGAACCAGCCTCCACCAGATTTCTGAGTAGCTCATTCCAATCCCAAACTGTTCACTG
Organism: Hemiscyllium ocellatum; assembly: GCF_020745735.1. Classification (NCBI taxonomy): domain Eukaryota; kingdom Metazoa; phylum Chordata; class Chondrichthyes; order Orectolobiformes; family Hemiscylliidae; genus Hemiscyllium; species Hemiscyllium ocellatum. The sequence continues at coordinate 10,878,560 of NC_083445.1, read as the reverse complement.
AGAGAAAAAGGTTTTCCTACTGTCACTCTTGCTTCATTTGCTCATCACTTTAAACCTTTACCCTCTTGTTCTACTCTCTGTGACAGTGGAACGTTGCCGGGTGTGGAAGGTTTAAGTTATAAGGAAGGGCTGGATATACTGGGGCTTTTGTCACTGGAGCGTAGGAGGTTGAGCTTTATAAAATAGAGGTTTATAGAATAAAATATAGAGGTTTATAAAATCATGAGGGATATAGATAGGGTGAATAGTAGTTGCCTTTTCCCTAGGGTGGGGGATTTCATGACCGGGGGGCACATTTTTAAGGTAAGAGGAGAAAGGTTTAAAAAAGACATAAGGGGCAATTTTTTAACGCAGAGGGTGGTTCACGTGTGGAATGAACTTTCTGAGGAAGTGGTGGGTGTGAGTGCAGTTACAACATTTAAAAGACATTTGGATAAGTCCATGAATGGGAAAGGGTTTGGAGGGATGTGGGCCAGGGGGCAGGCAGGTGGGACTAGTTTAGCTTGGGAATTATGGTCAGCATGGACTGGTTGGACTGAAGGGTCTGTTTCTGTGCTGTATGCCTCTATGACTCTGTGAAACAGTTTTATCTAATCTATTCTGACCAGCCGGCTCACGGTTTTAAGTTCATCAATCAGATCTCCTCTCAGCCTTTTTCTTTCCAAGGAGAACTGCCCTGATTTCTTTAATTTAACCCCATTACTGAAATTTCTCCTAGCAGGAACCATTCTAGTAAATCACTTTTACGCTCTGTCTAATGTGTTCACATCTTTTCTATGTCCTAAAGTCAAGGGAGATCTTATTTAAATATTGAGAGCTTTCTTTTGGGACTTCTGGTTACAGGGAATATCGTTTCCCCATGGATACATACTTCAGCAAGGCATTTGATAAGGTTCCCCATGGTAGGCTCATTCAGAAGGTCAGGAGGAATGGGATACAGGGGAACATAGCTGTCTGGATACAGAATTGGCTGGCCAACAGAAGACAGCGAGTGGTAGTAGAAGGAAAATATTCTGCCTGGAAGTCAGTGGTGAGTGGTGTTCCACAGGGCTCTGTCCTTGGGCCTCTATTATTTATAATTTTTATTCATGACTTTGATGAGGGGATTGAAGGATGGGTCAGCAAGTTTGCAGATGACACAAAGGTTGGTGGTGTCGTTGACAGTATAGAGGGCTGTTGTAGGCTGCAGCGGGACATTGACAGGATGCAGAGATGGGCTGAGAGGTGGCAGATGGAGTCCAACCTGGATAAATGCGAGGTGATGCATTTTGGAAGGTTGAATTTGAAAGCTGAGTACAGGATTAAGGATAGGATTCTTGGCAGTGTGGAGGAACAGAGGGATCTTGGTGTGCAGGTACATAGATCCCTTAAAATGGCCACCCAAGTGGACAGGGTTGTTAAGAAAGCATATGGTGTTTTGGCTTTCATTAACAGGGGGATTGAGTTTAAGAGCCGTGAGATCTTGTTGCAGCTCTATAAAACTTTGGTTAGACTGCACTTGGAATACTGCGTCCAGATCTGGTCGCCCTATTATAGGAAAGATGTGGATGCTTTGGAGAGGGTTCAGAGGAGGTTTACCAGGATGCTGCCTGGACTGGAGGGCTTATCTCATGAGGAGAGGTTGACTGAGCTCAGACTTTTTTCATTGGATAAAAGGAGGAGGAGAGGGGACCTAATTGAGGTATACAAGATAATGAGAGGCATAGATAGAGTCGATAGCCAGAGACTATTTCCCAGGGCAGAAATGGCTAACATGAGGGGTCATAGTTTTAAGCTGGTTGGAGGAAAGTATAGAGGGGATGTCAGAGGTGGATTCTTTACACAGAGAGTTGTGAGAGCATGGAATGCATTGCCAGCAGCAGTTGTGGAAGCAAGATCATTGGGGACATTTAAGAGACTGCCGGACATGCATATGGTCACAGAAATTTGAGGGTGTATACATGAGGATCAATGGTCAGCACAACATCGTGGGCTGAAGGGCCTGTTCTGTGCTGTACTGTTCTATGTTCTATACTCTCCCTGCTTGATTTTCCCAGTTGATCTAATAGGCTAAGTCGAAGGAATAGGAATGTCCATTCTGCTACCGAATATTGACCACAGGCCCAAATATTGACCCTTGGTTAACTAAGAAGAAGTGCTGGAGAAACCCAGCAGGTCAGGCAGCATCTATGGATAGAGACAGAAAGTTAATGTTTCAGCTAGGGCGGCACAGTGGTTAGCACTGCTGCCTCACAGCGCCTGAGACCCGGGTTCAATTCCTGCCTCAGGCGACTGACTGTGTGGAGTTTGCACGTTCTCCCCATGTCTGCGTGGGTTTCCTCCGGGTGCTCTGGTTTCCTCCCACAGTCAGGTGAATTGGCCATGCTAAATTGACCGTAGTGTTAGGTAAGGGGTAAATGTAGGGGTATGGGTGGGTTGAGGGTCGGTGTGGGCATGTTGGGCCGAAGGGCCTGTTTCCACACTGTAAGTAATCTAATCTAGCTGCTGGTTTTCATCCGGTGCTGCACTTTGCCACCACACCCCCACCTTGCTCAGAAACCATCAGGTAAGTCGCGAGGACAATTCATTCTCGGCTCTCTGCCTTTGCATTATGTGTGCAAATCCTTAAGAGCACATTCTCCCCATTTCCCCATCTCCCTGACCTTTCACCTTCACGATGAATGTATCACTAGCATAACAGACTGCCTCCAAAGGGATTATCCCTGCAATATTAACGTGATGGAGCGGGAGACTGATGGCGGTTAAATGCACTCTTGGCTTGCATCGAGTTTTGTTTTGACTACTGTTGAAACCTGCACTGATTTCTGAGCTTGCTGTGATGGGGAGCTGTCCATGAAACGCAGCGCAGTGTTAAAATACACTTCCCCCGAGTGCTGAGCGAGTCACTGAGGGAGAGAAACGGAGTTTCTCAGGTCAATGAGCATTTCCTCACTCAAACTGTTTCCTTCTCCTCAGCTGCTGTCTGACTTGCTGAGTATTTCCTGCCTTTTCTGCTCTTTGTTTCAGACTTGCGGCCTGGTTTTACTTCCACTTGCCCACCAGATTGTCATTTAAAGCCCTAAGTGATGATACGTGCCACTAAAACTACAGGAGCAGGCACACAGCCAATGTTTCCTGTCCCCCACTTCCTGAGCTGTGGGAACGCAGGGATAAGGGGGACAGGAACTATTGGCTGTGTGCCTGCTACTGTAGTTTTAGTGGCACGTATCATCACTTAGGGCTTTAAATGACAATCTGGCGGGCATGTGGAAGCTGCAAGAGTCCCTGTATTCACTCTTACCTCTGTGCTGTGGTCCAAGGCTGGGACAGCGCGGTGTCTCAGTGGTTAACATTGCTGCCTCACAGCACCAGGGCTCTGGGTTTGATTCCACCCTCGGGCAACTGGCTGTGCGGAGTTTGCACATTCTCCCCTCCCACAGTCCAACGACGTGCAGCTAAGCTGGATGGGTCATGCTAACTTGGCCATGGTGTGCAGGCTTGGTGGATTAGCCATGGTGAATGTAGGGTTAAGGGGTGTGGAGCTCTTTGGATGGTTAGCATGGACTTGATGGGCCGAATAGCCTGACCCCACACGGTTGAGATTCTGTGATGAGACCAATAAAACTCTTTGAAACAAATATTTTCCACCGCCCTTCCTAAAATCTTGATTCCGCCCAAAGAGTTTCCCAACTAATTAAATTGGATAGATTGGGAAGCTTAGCAACTATAAAGGTAAAAATCACACAAGTCCACGTTATAGTCCAAATGTTAATGTGGAAGTACAAGCTTTTGGAGTGCTGTTTAATTGTCAGGTAGTGAGTCTAACACCAGCACCTCCAGATCATAGCTATTATGAAGGTGCTATAGAAATTGTAGCTGAAGTTGTTGTTGCTATATATCCTCATGGCTCGGTACTCATGGAGTAACTCCCTTGATTTTCTATATTATTTTATATTTAAAGGATCAATTGCATTTATAGCCACAGAATCAGAGAGATCTTGGACTCAGAAAAACAATACAATTTGGCTCCCTACAGGTCAAAAACAGCCACCTTACTATTTTAATCACATTTGTCAGCAATTAGCCCATCAGCAGAACAAGTGCACATCTAAACGCTTCTTAAATGCGGTGAGGATTTCTGCCTCTCCTGCTCTCACAGTGAGCACAAGACAGATTCCCATCGTCCACGGAATGTAAATGTTCCTCTCACATCTCCTCTTGCCCCTTCCCTTAAATCTCTGAGCTCTGGTTATTAATTCTGCCCCACCAAGGGGAAGAGTTTCTTCCTGCCCTCCCTGACTACACCCCTCATCGTTTTATACATCTCAAGCACGTTCCCCTCCCAGTCTCCTCTGCTCCAGTGAAAACAGCCACAGTCGGTCCAACCTCTTGCACAACTGAAACTCTCCAGTCCAGGCAAATCTCCGCCCCAGAGCAATCACATCCCTCCTCGAATGTGGATTCCAGAACTGCACGCAGTACTCTACCTCACCAATATTTTGCACAGTTCCAACATCACCTCCCTGCTTTTAAACTTGACTAATGAAGGCAAGCATCCTATCTGCCTTTATTCACCTGTCCTACTGCATTAAGGGTCATCCACACTAAAGTCCCTCTGATTTTTGGTGCTTTTACCATTCATCATGTATACTCTGTGCTCATGCATCTAAATTGCACATTTCATGCCCACTGGACATCTCAAAGAGTCAAAATACCTTTGACATTGATGTGATATGAGGAACACCTCAGCCATCTGAGGCAGTACAGTGGCTCAGTGGTTAGCACTGCTGTCTCGCAGCGCCAGGGACCCGGGTTTGATTCCCACCTTAGGTGACAGTCTGTGTGGAGTTTGCACGTTCTTCTTGTGTCCGTGTGGGTTTCCACTGGGTGCTCTGGTTTCCTTCTGCAGTCCAAAGATGTGGAGGTTAGGGTGGATTGCCCAAGCTAAGTTGCCCACAGTGTTCAGGGGTGTGTAGGTTAGGTGCATTAGTCAAGGGTTAATGGGGAGAGGGAATGGGTCTGGGTGGGTTCCTCTTCAGAGAGTCAGTGTGGACTTGTTGGGCCGAATGGCCTGTTTCCACACTGTCAGGGTTCTATTCAATTATATTTCTCCGTAATCTTCCATAAACGGTGTTCCGATAAAGGCCGGATCATCTGTTTGGATTGAGGATGAAAATGGGCCAGGGATATTTTCTGAGATCTTCTTTGACCTGGTGCATGCCTTATGCCAACCTTCGAGGTTAGACGGAGCCCAGTTAGTGCCTCATCGGAAAGTGCTCACCTCCAACAGTGTAGCACTCCGGCAGTGCTGTACCAGACTCGGATTCGGGATTCCTGAAGAAGGGCTCATGCCCGAAACGTCGATTTTCCTGCTCTTCGGATGCTGCCTGACCTGCTGCGTGACACATTTTCAGCCCTGAATCTGGATTGTTATGCTCAGGTCTCTGCAGTGATATCCAAACTCAATGGTAAGTCTCCTACCCGTAGAGCTTAATATTTGATTGTTTTTTTTTTCTGTCGGCTGTGAGCAAGACAAGTAATTAGGGTATATAAAAGTTTGTGGACATCTCCGCAGCTCTATAGAGCCCTGGTTAGACCACACCTGGAATCTGAAACCAAAAGAGAAAATACTGGAATATCTCCGCAGGTCTGATAGCATCTGTAAGGAGAGAAAAGACTGACGTTTCGAGTCTAACTGACCCTCTGTCAAAGCTTTGACAAAGGGTCAGTTAGACTCGAAACGTCAGTCTTTTCTCTCCTTACAGATGCTATCAGACCTGCTGAGATTTTCCAGTATTTTCTCTTTTGGTTTCAGATTCCAGCATCTGCAGTAGTTTGCTTTTATCCTGGAATATGGTGTTCAGTTCTGGTCACCTCATTATAGGAAGCAATGTGGAAGTTTTCAATAGGGCGCAGTACAGATTGACCAGGATGCTGCCTGGACTGGAGGGTATGTCTTATGAAGAAAGGTTGAGGGAGCTAGGGCTTATCTCACTGGAGTGAAGAAGGATAAGAGGTGATCCAGGTGTACAAGATAATAAGAGGCAGAGATGGAATGAATAGTTAGAGACTGTCATGAGGGGGCATCATTTTAAGGCGATTGGAGGAAGGTTTAGGGGAGAGGTCAGAGGTAGGTTCTTTACTCAGAGAGTGGTGGGTGTGTGGAATGCACTGCCAGCCGTGGGAGTAGAGTCAGGTACATTAGGGACATTTAAACAACTCTTGGACAAGCACATGGTTACAATGAAGGGTGTGAAGGTTTGTCTGATCTTAGAGTAGGATAAAAGGTCAGCAGTACATCAAGGGCCGAAGGGCCAGTACTGTGCTGTACTGTTTTATGTCCTATGTTCTAAGTATTGAAAAGAGACAATGAGAGTCATAGAGTCCTACAGCATGGAAACAGATCTTTCGGTCCAACCAGTCCGTACTGATCATTTCCCAAACTAAACTAGTGCCAACCACCAGCACTTGGTCCATATCTCTCCAAATATTTCTTATTCATTTATTTATCCAGATGTACTTTAAATGTAGTAACTGTACCTGCATCCACCACTTCCTCCACTGCTCTGCGTAACAAGATTGTCCCTGTGTGCGTGTGTTTTTTTAAAATAATCTCCCTCCTCTCACCTTAAATGTGATCTCTCCTGAGAGGTGCCAAACTATATCAAACATGGGGCAGATTCCAACTTCGAGGAGAAAGTGAGGTCTGCAGTTGTTGGAGATCAGAGCTAAAAATGCGTTGCTGGAAAAGCGCAGCAGGTCAGACAGCATCCAAGGAACAGGAAATTCGACATTTCGGGCATGAAACATCGAATTTCCTGCTCCTTGGATGCTGCCTGACCTGCTGCACTTTTCCAGCAACACATTTTCAGAGCAGGTTCCAACTTTACCCCAGCCTCTGATTGGGAATTGAATTTCTGCTGTTGATAATATTCTGAAGCATACACCTGCCGTCCGACCACGTAAATCATGGGTGAGCGACGTTATTCAAGCAATAGATAATTGTACTCATTCCTGTTTGTGCACACACATTGGTTGCTCCATTTGTTAACATAACTTTAAAATTGATTTTCAAAGCCATCTGAAGAATGTGAACTGTATCAAGTCAACGCTGATGCAATTTATTTTCACATCGCTTTGTGATCCTTTCATTCAGAGAGGATCTTTTGTTTTTCAGATTGAGCATTAATGAGGTTGGTCAAGACTCAGTAATACTGCCTCTGGCACCATACATTGCATATTTATAATTGAGATTATCTCTCCTCGAAATGTTACAGGCTACTTTTGAAGAGATGTTATTAAAGTATCAAGCCCCACCCAACACTTTATGATTGCTCAACAGATTAGGCACTTTATATACTGTGGAAGTGAGCAGAAGGGAAATATAGAGATTGAGCAAATGGTCATATTTAGGTTAGTCTCAGCTGTGGTCTCAATGTTGCAATTAGCTTTATTACCTGAGGGAATGTGAGGGGGGAGGTGGACCAGCACATCCCAGTTATTCTGGAGAGTCACTTTCTTTACTTGAATGTGTGTGTGTGTGTGTGTGTGTGTGTGTGTGTGTGTGCATGTTTCTCTGTGTGTGTGTATGTCCATATGTGTGTGGGTGTGAGTGTATGTGTATCTGTGTGTCCGTGTCTGTGTGTGTGTGTGTGTGTGTGTGTGTGTGTGTGTGTGTTTCTGCATGCGTGTGTGTCCGTATGTGTGTGGGTGTGAGTGTATGTGTGTCTGTGTGTCCGTGTCTATGTCTGTGTGTGTCTGTCTGTGTCTGTGTCTGTGTGCGTGTTTCTGCGTGTGTGTGTGTCCCCGTATGTGTGTGGGTGTGAGTGTATGTGTGTCTGTGTGTCTGTGTGTGTGTGTGTGTGTGTGTGTGTCTGCATGCGTGTGTGTCCGTATGTGTGTGGGTGTGAGTGTATGTGTGTCTGTGTGTCCGTGTCTATGTCTGTGTGTGTCTGTCTGTGTCTGTGTCTGTGTGTGTGTTTCTGCGTGTGTGTGTGTCCCCGTATGTGTGTGGGTGCGAGTGTATGTGTGTCTGTGTGGGTGGGTGTGTCTGTGTGTGTGTGTGTGTCTGTGTGGGTATGTGTGTGTGAGTGTGTGTCTAATGCTGTGATTCAATAGGATACATTTTTATCTGCAGTGATTTGTGTTGCAAAATCAATTTTACAATTGTTGCATTAGAGTGCCAAATTGGATATTGATATAGATTATGCACAGAGGTTCAGAACTCTGTTACATAATCTCTGTGTTTAATCTATACCAGAAGTCACAGTAATGGTAGTCCCGAAAAGGAGAGCACAACATGGTGAAGATGAAAATGTCTTCTCCCCTTTCACTGTGACATTGCAGAATTTCCCTGTCCCTCCAGCCAGTCATTTCTTACTCTATCTCATTCTTCCATTCCTCGTTTTTAATGTCAGGCATTGCAACCATTCTTATTTTAAATACGTTATTTCCCAAGGTCTGAAAGACCTGAAATATTTATCCCTTTCAACATTTTCTTCCTCTCTCACATGCTTCAAGTTCAGTTTAGTTCGCTGGCTCTCCCAAACCTTGCTGCTATAGCCTTGATGTAGCGTGCACTCATCCTCTGACAGAAGAATTTCTCCTGTCCCTGCTGATTCACCTCTTCGTTAGATTTCAATTGAAGTTCCCTGCATTCATATCTTTTCCAATGTGATGTTGTTCAAGCATAAATGTTTGAAAGATCGGGTAAACCTTTAAACAAAGGATACCATGCTCAGTAAAAGGCACAGAGTACAATGGCAGTAATGTTGCGCCTTCAAGTACCACAGAGTTCATTTGGAGTCATGGAGTCTGGGGAACATTTAGGGAGAGACCATGTGGCTGGGTTGTGAGTGAGAAAGAAATGTATTTTTTTTTGGAGTCAGTGAAAGAGGAAATAGCTTAGCTAAAAAGTAATAGCTCATTGCTCATTCTCCTTTCTTTTGCATTCTCTCTCAGTAAAATGCGCAAGCTGAGAACCTACAGAAAGTCACCTTAGCCATGAATGGAGAGTTCCTGATGAAGATTTCCTTTGAATTTAGTCTACTGTCTGAAATATAGGGAATTCTGCCAGCAATAGGAAGGTACCTCAGAGCTAGAATATGAGCTGAATATATATATGTGTGTGTGTGTATATATATATATAATATATATACACACACACATATACGTGTGTGTGTGTGTGTGTGTGTGTATGGTAAATTAAAACTGTTTGCCAAAATTTTTTGCATATTTTTTGAATAAGTTTACTTTCTGTTGTACTAAATGATTTATCTATCAATGACTAAAGAAACCTGAGTAACCTGTCCTAGCACAGTCTGAGATCTATCTAATTAGTCACTTGGAATTAGTTATATGGAATTAGAGTATCACTGAAAAAAGACACATTTTTGGCAAACCTTTTCATCTTGCAGTCATCAGGACAATTTGCAAGAATACCAATTCAAAGGGAAAAGCAACATTTCTATTGTATGAAAGGAGAGTGCTGATTGGTTACAAAGTGGATCCTGACTGGTAGAGGCATTGCAATAAAGAATGGTCAAAATTTACCTGCCATACCTCGTATTAAGTTTTGAATCATTCAGGTTGACTGATTGGTCAGGGTGTTGTGCTGACCAATGAACCTGTAAGTGAACATTATCTATTTGGTTGAGATGAGACTCTCACTGTGAGTGGTTATGATTTGTGTTTCTGTCTGTACAGTACAGTCCCTCAGTACTAATATGTGCAGGGAGCAGTACACACAAGTATGCTACACGGTGAGACATTTCTGCATTGGTAGTCAGAGTAATTCTTTGCACGCAAGATGATTCAGAAAATGTTGTCCAATTGCAGAATCACCTCCAATGTTGGACACCGGGTGGATTTAATCATTGATGGGCTGTGGGCATCACTATCCATGTCAGTTTTTATTGTTCATCTCTAACTGCCCAGAGGTCAGGTGAGATTCAACCACGTTTCTGTGGAGTCTCGAGCTGGTAAGGAAGGCAGATTTCCTTCCCTGAAAGACATTAGTGAACCAGATAGGCTTTTACAACAAACGTCACTAGTTCCATGAATATCATTAGCCTTTCAACATCGCCCCTTGAGATTCGAACCCACGTCAGTAGAATATTTGCTTTGGGGTCTGGATTACTACATAACCATTACACCTCCCCAGTGTGTTGCAACTTTCACAGGTGTTTTGGTCAGTATTTTCCTTATTGAAAGCAGCCAAAGGAATATATTTTCTGAATTAATCCATTGGGTTTGTTTTTGGGTGTATGGCCTGTATACCTGGCATCACACAGGCATTGAAACTCATATACAACATGACCCATCTGTGTGACCGGCAGAGCATCTTTATGGACTTGTGACACTATCCTGTTGCTGCTTCATGAAACAGTTTTGTTATATAATTGATCACACCAGTAACCCAGTTATATTTAAAATTAGTTGAAATCCCGATACTATGGAAGTATGCCATTTGACTCATGGAGCCCACACCAACCCTCCAAAGGGCATCCCACCCCCCTGCATTTCCCATGGCTAATTCACCTAGCCTCTACAGACATGGACAAGTTAGCCTGACCAATCCAACCCAACCTGCACTGTGGGAGGGAACCCACCCAGACAAGGGGAGAATGTGCAAACTCCACACGGCCAGTCACCCAAGGCTGGAATCGAACCAGGGTCCCTGGTGTTGTGAGGCAGCAGTGCTAACCACTGAGCTGCCCAGTTGGGGGCGGAGTGGCACTGGAAAAGAAAACAGTGACGTTTCCAACCTTGGTTGTGGAGTTGGTTCTGCAATAACGCGGAAGTTCCAGTCTCACGCAACCCTGTGTTATACAAAAATCGAGTAATAGCAGCACCATTTATACGAATGGGGCCAGAATTGCATTATAACCAAGACATGCTTTAAAAGTCTGTGCTTTAGAAATAAGGCCCTCAATTTGTCAATTGTGTTGCAGCGAATTCGCATTAACAAAACACACCTTATAGCAGAGTGACCCGCAACACTGGTGCAGTGTAACATTAAAATAACTAGGTTTAAAGACTCTTAGAAATAAGGGTCATATGTAGCAATTGGGAAACCAGCTGAGGTTTAAAAGTAACTGTCCATAGTGCTGAAACCCTAATGTGTATACAATTTCAAAGCATTTCCAGCACATAAAGTGCAGTTCAGAGCCGGAAATGTGTTGCTGGAAAAGCGCAGCAGGTCAGGCAGCATCCAAGGAGCAGGAGAGTCGACGTTTCGGGCATGAGCCCTTCTTCAGGAATGAGGAGGGCGTGCAAAGCAGGCTAAGATAAAAGTCCCTCCTCCCTACCTTTTATCTTAGCCTGCTTGGCACACCCTCTTCGTTCCTGAAGAAGGGCTTATGCCCGAAACGTCGATTCTCCTGCTCCTTGGATGCTGCCTGACCTGCTGCGCTTTTCCAGCAACACATTTGCAACTCTGGTCTCCAGCATCTGCAGTCCTTACTTCCTCACAGTACAGTTCAGCCCAACATACCCAGACTATCATTTACACTCCACTCAAGTGTCCATCTACTTTGCTTGATCTGATCCCACCTGCAAAACCTTCGATTCAATTTGCTGTTGTGTTTATTTCACCTCTGTCGAAATACATCTCTGACATCAGCCTCCACATCTTCATGGTGAAATCTGATTCTTTCAGAGCAGTGTACAATTTCTAGAGCAAGCAGAAAGTTGATGTTGATTTGATTCTAAATGAGGAGATTCGTTGTGCCTTGTCTCACTGTTGCATTCTCCCGCCACCGCCCTGATAGATGCACACCCAGAAGTAGAGGGAGCTAATTAAAAAACGACACTGTAGCAACTTCGAGGCCTTTGTTCCTGAAGTTGACTGTTGGAGATTGAGGGACTGAACACTTGAACGTAACACTAGACATTGATGCAGTAGATATGAAGCACTCTAGAGCTGACCTGAACGCTGTTGGTCAACAGCAAAGGTCAGAATCTCAACGGGATTTTCACATTCCTTCAGCTTAGAAGCAATAATTCAACCCATATCCACGACACCTCTGGGACCTGGTTGACTATCAGTTCGAAAAATCGAGCCTGCCTAACTCTTCATGTTTTTTAATGTGTTGGAAATTGCATTTTCCAAGTCTGCTAACTTGCTCTAATAGTTAAAGCGCTGTCAGTGAGGGACGATATATGAAAGGACATTTTCATGACCTCTGGTTTATTTAAGAGATCTTGGGCAGTTCCAAAGACAATCATTGGTGATTGTGAAGAGAGTGGATATAAAAAAAATACATCATACTTTTATAGGGCTTTGTAAATTATAAATAAATTAGTGCCCTCTGGGCCGGGATTGTCAGACATAAAGGAGAAAGTGAGGACTGTCGATGCTGGAGATCAGTCGAGAGGGTGGGGTTGGAAAATCACCACAGGCCAGGCAGCATCTGAGGAGCAGGAGAGTCAACGCTTCTCCTGCTGATGAAAGGCGAGTGCCTGAAATGTCGATTCTCCTGCTCCTCGGATGCTGTGCTTTTCCAGCACCACACTCTGGGCCCCGGGATTGTAGAACGGATTTGTGTGAACCCATAGCTAAACTAAAAACCTCTTCACCACTTTCTGAAGGGCTGCTATTGTTGACTTTGTCTGAGATGCTCATAATCTGGAAATGAAGTAACCAATGACAAAATGATGGCTTCAGTGGAAGAGTAGACCTTCTGCTCATCAAGGGAGCAGCAGCAGTGGATAATATCAGACAGATTCTCTTTTGCTTGCGTTGGGTTCCTTATGTGAGTCACAGCAGGGCCTGCTCCTGACTGCGTTATATCCATTAATGAATGCCGTCTGGCCCTGCATTGAGATTCAAACAGCATCCTACTGATGGAGGGTGGCAGTAAAGATTTATGCCCACTGGCCAGTTAATCAAAATGTGTAAAATCTTTAATCTCGCTACTAATCTAACTTTGCGAGATTCCACTTGCAGTTATGATGAGTTCTACTTTGCATTAGCGTGATATAAGATATTTAGTGAATTGGAAACAGATGGTGAGAGTAGGGTTCGAGGCCATATCTACTGATAAATGAATCCAGTTGGATGGTTGTGATTTTTTTTCTCTCTCTCTCTCTCTCCCGAATGGGTAATTGACTAAAGGGACTGATATTTAACATCCCTGAGTCAGGGTTGCTGGGGGAGGATGTACACTGTGGCTGCACAAACCACTCGGGTGAGCTTTAGTGATGCATCATAGCTACTGTCATGTAATATAACATACATTATCACTTGCAAATCCTGTCATCGGATTGAGGACCAGGGACTTTCATGGACTGAAATGTTTTTGGAAGGAAACAAAAAAAAAACCAATTTTAAATCTGTTGTAATCCCAGGTGATACCATGAGAGGACAAATCAGATTGCAGACTGAAGCCTCACTTTTTAGATCAGATTTTGTTTCACCCTGGTGTGTGAGTGTGTGCGTGTGCATCTATGAGTGTGTCTGTGTTTCACCCTGGTGTGTGAATGCATGTGAGCATGTGTATCTGTTTGTGTGTGCACTAGTGTAAATGTTTGTGTGCAAGTGAGTATGTCTGTGTGAGTATGTCAGAGTGTATGTGAGTGAGTGTGTCTGTGTGAGTGAGTGTATGTGTGAGAGAGAGTGTGTGAGAGTGTGTTTGTGTATGTGTGAGTGTAAGTGAGAGTGTGTCTGTGTAATTGTGAATGTAAGTGTGAGATGGTGTGTGTGAGGGTGTGTGTGTGCGAGTGTGTGTGCATGAGAGTGTATGTGTGGGTGAAAGAGTGTGTGTGTGTGAGTGCATGTATGTGAATGTGCGTGAGAGAGAGGGTGTGAGTGTATGTGAGTATGAGTGTGTGTGTGAGTGTATGTGTTTGAGTGTGTATGTGTGTGTGTGTGTGCGTGTGGGTTTGTGTGCATGTGAATGTCAACATGTGAGAGTGTGTGTGTGAGCCAGTGCATATGTGTTAGTGTTAGTGTTAGTGTGTGAGCGTGTGAGTGTGTGAGGGTGTGTGTGTGTGAGTGTGCATGAGAGTGGAGTGAGTGTGAATGTGTGAATGTGTGAGCGTGTGTGCACATGAGTGTATGTCTGTGTGTGTGAGCATGAGGTGTGTGGGTGTGTGTATATGAGTGTGTGCATATGTATGTAGTCTGTGCACAGCTGTGTGCGTGTGTATGTGAGTGCATGTCTGAGTGCTTGTATGTGTTTGTGTACGTCTGTGAGTGTGTGCATGTGTATGTGAGTGTGTGTGTGTGAGCGTGTGTGTGTGTCTGTGTGATTGTGTGTCTGATTGTGTGTGTATGTGAGTGAATGTGTGTGTGCCAGTGTGTCTGTGTATATGTGAGTGTAAGTGAGAATGTTTCTGTGTATGTGTGAGTGTGTGTGTAAGTGTATGATGGTGTGTGTGAGTGCATCTGATTGTGTGTGTGTGTGAATGTATTTGTGAGGGAGAGAGGGGGGTAGTGTGTGTATGTGAGTATGTGTGACTGTCTGAGTGAGTGTGTGTGAGTGCATTTTTTGAGTGTGTGTATGTGCATGTGTGTATCAATGTGTGAGTAGATTTGTGTGTGAGGGAGTGTGTGTGAGTGTGCACGAGCATGTGTGTGTGTATGTGTGACTGTGTGTGTGAGAGAGAGTGCATATGTAAGTGTGTGTATGTGTGTGAATGTGAGTTTGTGAGTGTGAGTTCGATTCAGTGTGTGTGCATCTGTGTGTGTGAGTGTGGGTTTGTGTGTGTGGATGTATGCATGTGTGTGTGAGTGTGTGTGTATGTGTTAGTGTCGCTGTGTGAGTGTAAACCTGTGTGTGAGTGTGAGCCTGTGTGTGTGAGTGTGAGCCTGTGTGTGTGTGTGCATGTGTGCACATGTGTGAACATGTGTGAATGAGCATGGTGTGTGTGGAGGTGGTGTATGTGTGTGTGTCTGTGAGTATGTGTGCTTATTTATGTGCGTATGTATGTGAGTGTGTGTCTGTGTGAGAGTGTGCGTGTTTGTATGTGAGTGGATGTGTATGTCTGTGAGTGCATGCATACGTATGTGTGCGTGTGTGAGAGTATGACTGTGCATCTGTGGATGTAAGTGAGAGTGTGTCTGTGTATGTGTGTTTTGTGTGCGTCTGATTGCATGTGTGTGTGCGTGGAAGTGTATGTGTGTGTGAGAGAGTGTATGTCTGTGGGTGAGCGCATGTGTGTGTATGTTTGTGCAAGGGAGGGGGAGTGTGTGAGTGCATGTGCTTGAGTGTGTATGTGTGAGTGTGTCTGTGTGGGTTTGTGTGAGTGTGGGTTTGTTTGTGTGTGAATATGTGCATGTTGAGAGTGTGTGTATGCGTTAGTATGTGCGTAAGTGTGTGTGCGAGTGGTATGTGTGTGAATGTGTGAGTGTGTGTGCTAACTGTGTGTCTCTGTGTGTGCATGAGAGTATGCCTGCATATGTGAATTTGTGTTTGTGTGTGTGAGAGTGTGTGTGAGTGTGTGTTTGAGTGTGTCTATGTGTCTGTGAGTGTGTGTATATGTGAGTGCATGTATATGTATGTGAGTGTGTATAGTGTAGTGCTGGAAAAGCACAGCAGGTCAGACAGCATCCGAGGAGCAAGAAAATCAACATTTCGGACAGAAACCCTTCATCAGGTAAACGTTTGCCCGAAATGTCAATTTTCCTGTTCCTTGGATGCTGCCTAACATGCTGTGCCTTTCCAGCACCATGCTCTCAACTATAATCTCCTCACTTTTACCTGTGTGTGTGTGTGTGTGTGTGTGTGTGTATGTGTGTGTGACAGTGTGCATGAATGCAAGTGTGTGTGAGCATGCGTATGTGTTTGTGTGTGCACAAGTGAGTGTGTGAGGGAGTGTGTGTGAGTGCAAAATGTGTATGTATGGTTGTGTGTATATGAGCGTGTCAGTGTGTATGTGATTATGTGTGAGAGTGTATGTGTGTGCTCATTTCTGTGAGTGTGTATGTGAATGTGTCTGTGAGAGTGTGTCTGAGTGTGAGCCCATGTGCATGAGTGTGTACTCGTGTGCATTAATTTGTGCATGCATGTGTGTGTCCATGTGTGTGTGTATCTATGCAAGTGTGTGTGTGTGTGAGAGATTGAGTGTGTGTGTATCTGTGAGCGTGTGTGTGTCTCTGTGAGTGTGTATATGTGTGTGTGTGTGCCTGTGTGAGTCTGCATGTGTGAGAGTGAGTACGTGTGAGAGTGTGTGTGTCTGTGTGTGCATGTGTGCATGTGTGTCAGTGTCAGTGTCTGTGTGTTTGCATGTGTGTGTGAAAGTGCGTATGAGTGTGGGTGTGACTGTGTATTTGTGTCAGTGTGTGTGCATATGTGTGAGAATATGTGTGGGTGAGAGAGTGTGTGCGTGTGTTTGCATGTGTGTATATGTGTGAAAGTGTGTGTGTGCATGTGTCTGTGTGTTTGTGTCGGTGTCTGTATGTTTGCGTGTGTGTGAGAGTTTGTGTGTGTGTGGCTGTATGCGTGTCAGTGTGTGTATTTGTGAGAGCAAGTGTGTTTGTGTGTCTGTCTGTGTGTGTGCATGTGTGTGTGTCTGTGTACGCATGTGTGTCAGTGTATGTGTGTTTGTTTGTGTGTGTGTATGTGTGTGACTGTGTGTGTTTGTATCTGTGTGTGTGTCAGTGTATGTGTGTTTGTATGTGCGTGTATGTGTGTGTGTGAGAATGTGTGTGTGCGTGACTGTGTGTGTGTCGGTGCATGTGTGTGTGTGAGAGTGTGGGGGTGTGCGTGAGAGTGTGTGTGTGTGTGAGAGTGTGTGTTTGTGCGTGAGAGTGTGTGTGTGTGACTGTGTGTGTTTGTGTCGGTGTATGTGTGTCGGTGTATGTGTGTTTGTAGGTGTGTGTATCTATATGTGTGAGAGTTTGTGTGTGTGTGACTGTGTGTGTTTGTGTCTGTGTCTGTGTGTGTCAGTGTATGTGTGTTTGTCGGTGTGTGTATGTGTGTGTGTGTGTTTGTGTGTGTGTGAGAGTGTGCGTGACTGTGTGCATTTGTGTGTGTGTGTCCTTTGACAATAATAATGACCCCTCCACTGGGTATTGTACCCCAGCCGAGGGATTGAAGGGCAACTTTCCCAGTCTCTTCCCAAACTGGAGTCGGCAGAGGGCATCCGGAACAAGATCTGCTGCTGCCCAAAGTCCCAACTCTGGTGCCCAACGTCCTTCAGGTATCCCTCATAATGTCCAGGACTTGGGACTGCCGGGTTTGCAATCCTGTCTCCCCTCACTCAGTGAACATCACCACCAGCCGAGGTAAACGGGGTAGACTTCCTGTGGATGTGTTTGTTTAATGTGAGACCTTTGGTTGGGACATTGTCCACGCAGTGGATTAGGTGGTGAGATACCACGCTGTGCCAAGCCACAGAGACCAGGAGCACCTTGCTGCTGCAGCTCAGGGATTGCTGAGCCAACACGCCTTGCCCGTCACTAATGACCCTGAGAAGGTAGTGGTGAGCTGCCTTCTGAAGCCTCTGCAGTCAATGGGGTGTCTGTGCAGTGATAGGGAGGGTGTGAGAGAGGAGTTTGACACAGTGACTGTCAGAGTAAAGCAATATGTTTCCAAATGGTATGGAGGGGAGCTTGCGAGGAGGTTGGGTGTTCCCTTGCATCTGCTGCCCTTGTCCTGGGTGGCAACAGTTACGCAGTTGGATGGTGGTGTTGAAGGAGCCTTGGTGAGTTATCTTGTAGATGGTGCACACAGCGATGAAGGGAGTGGATGCGTTGCCAATCAAGCGGGGGCTGCTTTGTCCTGGATGGCGTTGGGCCTCTTGGGTGTTGCTGGAACTGTCCCATCAGCTTTCCTAGCCCCTGCCCCATCCGGGCTGAGCAGAGGAAGAGGACTGATTGCTCACGGATGCTGTGGAGGCCAGGGGGTGGGTGGGTGTCACCTCTGCCCTGCACCAGTGAGTTTGGTGCGATCTGTGCAAATTCTTGACTGGAGCTCCATCCGTGTCAACTCAGCAGTGGACCCTGGCGGGCACGGTTGCCTGTGTGACGCAGACGGTTCTCGCGGTCAGGTTTCCATGACGCCTTGAACCACAATGGCCGCCATCGCCATGGCGGCGTGGCCTCCTTTCTTCTCGGCCAGTCAGCCTCAGGTTTCTTGCCTTCCCTGCGGGTTGAGGATTTTCCAGGTCGCACCCTTGCTGGCTATTACCCCTCCAGCTGTGCTCCAGCCCCCCCAAATCTCGGCAACACCAGTGTTTGGTGAAGGAGTCATAGATGCCTCCAACCCATCATCGTGGCATTAACATAGAATCCCTACAATGTGGAAACAGGCCCTTCAGCCCAACAAGTCCACACCGACCCTCTGAAAAGTAAACCAACCAAACCCATTCCCCTACTCTATTGCCCCACATTACCCCTGACTAATCCACCCTAACCTACACATCCCTGAGCACTATGGGTAATTTAGCATGGCCAATCCACCCTAACCTACACATCCCTGAGCACTATGGGTAATTTAGCATGGCCAATCCACCCTAACCTACACATCCCTGAGCACTATGGGTAATTTAGCATGGCCAATCCATCCTAACCTACACATCCCAGAACACTATGGGTAATTTAGCATGGCCAATCCACTCTAACCTACACATCCCTGAGCACTATGGGTAATTTAGCATGGCCAATCCACTCTAACCTACACATCCCTGAGCACTATGGGTAATTTAGCATGGCCAATCCACCCTAACCTACACATCCCTGAGCACTATGGGTAATTTAGCATGGCCAATCCATCCTAACCTACACATCCCAGAACACTATGGGTAATTTAGCATGGCCAATCCACTCTAACCTACACATCCCTGAGCACTATGGGTAATTTAGCATGGCCAATCCACCCTAACCTACACATCCCTGAACACTATGGGTAATTTAGCATGGCCAATCCACCCTAACCTACACATCCCTGAGCACTATGGGTAATTTAGCATGGCCAATCCACCCTAACCTACACATCCCTGAGCACTATGGGTAATTTAGCATGGCCAATCCATCCTAACCTACACATCCCAGAACACTATGGGTAATTTAGCATGGCCAATCCACTCTAACCTACACATCCCTGAGCACTATGGGTAATTTAGCATGGCCAATCCACTCTAACCTACACATCCCTGAGCACTATGGGTAATTTAGCATGGCCAATCCACCCTAACCTACACATCCCTGAGCACTATGGGTAATTTAGCATGGCCAATCCATCCTAACCTACACATCCCAGAACACTATGGGTAATTTAGCATGGCCAATCCACTCTAACCTACACATCCCTGAGCACTATGGGTAATTTAGCATGGCCAATCCACCCTAACCTACACATCCCTGAACACTATGGGGTAATTTAGCATGGCCAATCCACCCTAACCTACACATCCCTGAACACTATGGGTAATTTAGCATGGCCAATCCACCCTAACCTACACATCCCTGAACACTATGGTTAATTTAGCATGGCCAATCCACCCTAACCTGCACATCCCTGGGCACTATGGGTAATTTAGCATGGCCAATCCACCCTAACCTACACATCCCTGAACACTATGGGTAATTTAGCATGGCCAATCCACCCTAACCTACACATCCCTGAACACTATGGGTAATTTAGCATGGCCAATCCACCCTAACCTACACATCCCTGAACACTATGGTTAATTTAGCATGGCCAATCCACCCTAACCTGCACATCCCTGGGCACTATGGGTAATTTAGCATGGCCAATCCACCCTAACCTACACATCCCTGAACACTATGGGTAATTTAGCATGGCCAATCCACCCTAACCTGCACATCCCTGAACACTATGGGTAATTTAGCATGGCCAATCCACCCTAACCTGCACATCCCTGAACACTATGGGTAATTTAGCATGGCCAATCCACCCTAACCTACACATCCCTGGGCACTATGGGTAATTTAGCATGGCCAATCCACCCTAACCTGCACATCCCTGAACACTATGGGTAATTTAGCCTGGCCAATCCCCCCTAACCTACACATCCCTGAACACTAAGGGGTAATTTAGCATGGCCAATCCACCCTAACCTGCACATCCCTGAACACTATGGGTAATTTAGCCTGGCCAATCCACCCTAACCTGCACATCCCTGGGCACTATGGGGTAATTTAGCATGGCCAATCCAACCCTAACCTGCACATCCCTGAACACTATGGGCTATTTAGCACGGCCAATCCACCCTAACCTACTCATCCTTTGGACTGTGGGAGGAAACCGGAGCACCCGGAGGAAACCCACAGACACGGGGAGAATGTGCAAACTCCACACAGACAGTCACCCGAGGCTGGAATCAACTCCGGGTCCTTGGCACTGTGAGCACCGTGATGCTCCAGAAAGATTATCACTGGGCTGATAACTCAGAGGCCCTGGTAATGCTCTGGGGACCCAGGTTCAAATCCTGCCTTGGCAGATGGTGGAATTCGAACTTAAAGAAAATCTGAAATGAAGAATGTAATGAGTCGATTGTTGGGGGAAATTCAATTTGGTTCACTAATGTCCTTTAGGGAAAGAAATCTGCCATTCTTACCCGGTCTGGCCTACACGTGACTCCAGCCAATGCGTTCATGTGCAACTGCCCCCTGGGTAATTAGGGATGGGCAATAAATTCTGGCCCATCCGGTGGTTCCTACGTTATGTGAATGAATTAAAATGAAATCATGGATGGAGGGGGAAACGTGGGTACAGTTGATATAAATCTGGGCATCACCCACTGCACATGATCTCGGTGTGTGTGTGAGTGTGTGTACATGTGTATGTGTGTGTGTGTGAGTGTGTGTGTGTGTGAGTGTGTGTGTGTGTTTACGAATGTGTGTGTGTACGTGTATACATGTGTGTGTACATGCATGTGTGTGTGTGTGTGTACGTGTATGCGTGTGTGTGTGTGCATATGTGTATGCGCATGTATGTATGCATACATGTATGTGTGTGTGTGCATGTGTGAGTGTGTCTGTGTAAGTGTGTGTGTGTACGTGTATGCGTGTGTGTGTGCATATGTGTATGCACATGTATGTATGCATACATGTATGTGTGTGTGTGCATGTGTGAGTGTGTCTGTGTAAGTGTGTGTGTACGTGTATGCGTGTGTGTGTGCATATGTGTAAGCGCATGTATGTATGCATACATGTATGCATGTGTGTGTGTGCATGTGTGAGTGTGTCTGTGTAAGTGTGTGTACGTGTATGCGTGTGTGTGTGTGCATATGTGTAAGCGCATGTATGTATGCATACATGTATGCATGTGTGTGTGTGCATGTGTGAGTGTGTCTGTGTAAGTGTGTGTGTGTGAGTGTATGTGTACATGTGTGTATGCATGTGTGAGAGAGAGAGAGGGAGAGAGAGAGAGAGTGTGTGTGTGTATGTGTGTGAAAGAGAGAGTGTGTCTGCACTATGACCCTGTCTAATCAGCTCACATCCAGCCCCATTCAAACGCAGTTTATGTTGCTGATCCCATGAATGTGTTCGCATAGAAACAGCTCTGGCCCCAGAGCTAATCCTTTAATCCCTTCACACCTGTTTTACAAGATTTCTGCAAACCCTTCTCATTATCTCTCTATTTGACTCCATCATTATCCCCAGCTGCTCTCTCCTGCTCACGTTTGGAGTTCAGTTTCATTTCAGTTTTCTTTATTCCCCCTTGTCCTTGGTACTCAGTTTCTTTGCTCTCTGACCCTTATAAAGTCGATCAGATGTTGCGGCCTGGTGTCAGGCGAGTAGTGGGTTATTACAGCAACCACGATGAATTTGAGGTGATGCGCTTTGGAAGGAGGAGCTAGACAAAGCGAATGGGCAGGACTCTAGCAAGCTCCGTAAAACTGAGCGAGCTTGGGATGCTGGTCCATGGACAAGTTACTAACTAGGGTGGTCAAGAAGACAAGCAGGATACTTGCCTCTGTCAGTCTGGGTGTAGATTACCAAAGCAGGGAGTTATGTTAGCGCTGCACAAACATTGGAGATAGTGAGCACTGCAGATGCTGGAGAGTCGAGAAAACATGGAGGCTGGGGACAGCACAACAGGTCAGGCAGCCTCAGAGGAACAGGAGAATCAACGTTTCATCAGGACTGTCCTGGTGACTCCTGTCCCTCTGAGGCTGCCTGAGCTGCTGTGCTGTCTTCAGTCCCCACGCGGCACAGAACGTTGTCAGGGTCACAGCTGGAGTACCTTGTGCGGTTCTGGTCACCTCACTGGGTGAGACTGCCCTGTAAGGGATGCACAACAGGTTTCACCAGGATGAAGAGAGGTTGGGATCTTCTAGGAGAAAGTGAAGACTGCAGATGCTGGAGATCTGAGCTGAAAAATGTGTTGCTGGAAAAGCGCAGCAGGTCAGGCAGCATCCAAGGAGCAGGAGAATCGACGTTTCGGGCATGAGCCCTTCTTCAGGAATCTGAAGGAATCTATGGTCACTTTCACCTGGAAGGACTAGGGCAGCAGATACATGGGAACATCATCACTGTGAGTTCCCTTCCAAGTCACTCACCATCCTGACTTGGATATATATCAGAGCTGAAAATGTGTTGCTGGAAAAGCGCAGCAGGTCAGGCAGCATCCAAGGAGCAGGAGAATCGACGTTTCGGGCATAAGCCCTTCTTCAGGAATGAGGAGGGTGTGCCAAGAAGGAGGGATAAAAGGTAGGGAGGAGGGACTTTTATCTTAGCCTGCTTTGCATGCCTTCCTCATTCCTGAAGAAGGGCTCATGCCCGAAACGTCGACTCTCCTGCTCCTTGGATGCTGCCTGACCTGCTGCGCTTTTCCAGCAGCACATTTTCAGCTCCGAAGAGAGGTTAGAGCCGTTTGGTGGGGAGCAGAAAAAATAGAGAGGGGAACCTGATAGAGGTGGATAAAATTATAAGGGACTTGGATAGAGGGGATAGGAAGGAACATCCCCCTCAATCAAAGGGTCAATAACGAGGGGATTTAATTTGAAGGCAAAAGGCAAGAGGGCAGGAGCGGAGTCCCAGAGATTGTGGAAGGTGCGGGGTTTACTTTCCTGGAGGCAGAGAGTAATTGAGAATTCGGAAAGATCGAAGGTACAGGGTCAGCATTGGGAAGGAGCAAAGCCAGCTGTCATGAGGAATTTCTCAGTGCCTCTGATTAAACATGGAGTCTGGGGCAGTGATAGGAAGAGGGGGGGAGATAGGTCTCCTGGGCTAATCAGCTAACAGCTCCCGCTCAGTCTGGGCTAATCTCACGAGGTGGCACCATCAACAGGGCAACGCTGGGCAGGAAAGTGGGTATAAAATGATGATGAGATGCATCAGAGATTTCATGACAGCATCTTGCATTTGTGTAGCACCGCTGAGACAGCAAAATGCCCATGCAGGGTTTCACAGGCGCATGGCCAATGGGAACTTGACACCCAAAGCGCCCAAAGGATTCGTCGATGAGTGAGGTTCCGAAGAGGAGGAGGAGGAGGGGATCTTCATCACCTCCAGCAGAAACACGTGACGTGGAGTATCATCCACCAACAGAGTGCTGATGGATGGAGGAGTGTGAGTTAGAGAGGCTGGGAAGAGTAGGAAGGGGATTCCAATGTTGAAGACCTCTCAAGGTTAGGATTGGGATTGGAGTTAGGGTTAGAGTTAGAGCTTTTTTTAGATTAGATTACTTACAGTGCAGAAACAGGCCCTTCGGCCCAACAAGTCCACATCGACCCTCCGAAGAGCAACCCACCCAGACCCATTCCCCAACATTTATCCCTTCACCTAACACTACGCACAATTTAGCATGACCAATCCACCTAACCTGCACATCTTTGGACTGTGGGAGGAAACCGGAGCACCCGGAGGAAACCCACGCAGACACGGGGAGAATGTGCAAACTCCACACAGAGAGTCGCCCCGTGGCAGGAACTGAATCCGGGTCTCTGGCGCTGTGAGGCAGCAGTGCTAACCACTGTGCCACCGTGCCACCCAGGTTAGATTGAGGTTTAAGGCTGGGATTAGGGTTAGTGTTGGAGTTAGGGTTTGAAATCAGGTTAAAGTTAGGTTTAGGTTTAGGATTAGGATTAGGATTAGGTTTACAGTTCAGATTAGAGTCAAGGTAAGTCGTAGGGTTAGATTTGAGGTTAGGGTTAGGTTTGGTGTTGACATTATGGTTAGGACTGATGTTGGTTGGGGGTTAGGGTTAGTGCTGGATTTAGGGTTGTGGCTGGGGTGATGTCAGGTTTTGTGCTAGAGTTACGGTTACTATTGGGGTTGGGTTGGGTTGGGTTATGGTTGGTACTGGGTTTAGGGCTAGAGTTGGGGTTGGATTGGGATTAGGGCTAATGCTGGGTTTAGGGCTAGGGTTGGGGTTAGGGTTATTGTTGGTGCTGGGTTTAGGGTTATGTTTCGTGCTGGGATTAGGGTTGCAGTTGGGTTGGGGTTAGGGTTGGTGCTGGGTTTAGGATTAGGGTTGGGTTGGGTTATGGTTGGTGCTGGGTTTAGGGTTATGTTTCGTGCTGGGATTAGGGTTGCAGTTGGGTTGGGGTTAGGGTTGGTGCTGGGTTTAGGATTAGGGTTGGGTTGGGTTATGGTTGGTGCTGGGTTTAGGGTTAGGGTTGGGGTTGTATTGAGGTTAGGGCTAATGGTTGGTTTAGGGCTAGGGTTGGGGTTAGGGTTATTGTTGGTGCTGAGTTTAGGGTTAGGGTTGGGGTTTGGCTGGGGTTAGGGTTGGTGCTGGGTTTAGGATGAGTGTTGTGGTTTGGTTAGGGTTAGGGCTGATGCTGGGTTTAGGGTTAGAGTTGTGCTTGGGTTTGGGTTAGGGTTGGTGCTGGGTTTAGGGTTAGGGTGGGGTTTCGTTGGGGTTAGGGTTGGTGCTGGGTTTAGGGTTAGGATTGGGGTTGGGTTGTGTTTGGAGTTGGTGCTGGGTTTAGGGTTAGGATTGGGATTTGGTTATGGTTAGGGTTAGGGCTGGTGCTGGGTTTAGGATTTGAGTTGCGTTTGGGTTGGGGTTATGGTTGGTGCTGGGTTTAGGGTTAGGATTGTGGTTGGGTTGTGGTTAGGGTTGGTGCTGGGTTTTGGGTTAGGGTTGTGGTTGGGTTGTGGTTAGGGTTGGTGCTGGGTTTTGGATTTGAGTTGGGTTTGGGTTTGGGTTAAGGTTGGTGTTGGGTTTAGGGTTAGATTTGATGTTGGGTTGGGTTTAGTGTTGGTGGTTGGGTTACTGTTATGGTTATGATTATAGTCGGGCTCAGGGTTAGGATTTGGTTGGGGTTTGGATTGGTGCTGGGGTTTTGTTTGGTGTTTATGTTAGGGTTGACAGTGGGGTTATTATTAGGGTTAGGGTTAGGGTTAAGATTAGAGTTTGGGGTTGGAGATAGGGTGAAGGTTGGTGGTGGGGTTATGTTTATGATTAGGGTCAGGGTTGGAGTTGGGGTTGGAGTTGGGATTGGGGGCAGGGTGAGGGTTAGTGGTAATTACAGTTATGATGAGGGTCAGGATTGGGGCTGAGGTTGTGGTTGGGTTAGGGTTGGAGTTAGGGTTAGGGCTGGTGATTAGGGTATGTTTAGGGTTGGGGTCAGTGTTGGAGTTGGGGTTGAGGTTGGGTTTGGAGTTAGGGTTAGGGCCATACTTGGCAGTGATGACGGGGTGGGGCTGGAAGAGTTTACAGAGAGGGGAAACTGGATTGTAAACAAGTTCAAGGTTTTCAAATTGTCGTTTGGCGATGGTGAATAAAACATTGCTGTCCGGAAAAAAAACACCTTTGTCGGACCTTTTCTGTCTTTCAGGACATTTCACAGTAAAACAATTCGGGAGAAAAAAACTAATATTTATTCAGCACAAGACTAGAATATTAATGGTTAACATTCATGGTGATTGATGTTAATGATGATTGACAGTTAACAGCCAGTATCCATTGACATAATATATCAATATAGTTTCTATATCGACCTGTAAGGCATGTTATTATATACCTTAGAAGTGGGTGGGACTTGAACACTGGCCTCCATGACCAGAGTACACTACCGCTGAACCACAAAAGCCCTCGATAGCCAATATTAATGGGTGCAATCTCCAAGACCAATAGCTCTCCCAAGAGTCGAGTTGCTAACCCCTCCCTGCCATGCTGCCCCCTTGAGCTGGCATTCTTGCGAAAGGTCCTGATGAGGAGCGAGACGAAAAGCGCGGATGGCATGCGTCTTTCCTTGGTGATGAGGTTTTTTCTTCTGGGCAAAGCAGCGTCTGTGAGCGGAGGTGTTGGAGAGGGCCGGTGGTAGCGGGTGTGTGCTGCTGGGAGGGGGGGATAGTTATTGTGTATCTCTCATGGCTCTGTGTGGGTGGAAGTGAGTACCATTCCAGAGTGCCTCCAGTTCCTAACACTGCGAGATATCACGCTGACTTAATCTCAGTTACTGAACAGAGAATTAAGCTGTGTGTACTCAGTCTGTTCGGGCCTGTCATCACTCGATTGCTATTGATCAATATGTTTTCCCATCTTAATTAACACACTGAACTTTCTGCTGTCACTTTACAGTATTCTGGTAGCAGCCAGCAGCGTTTTATTATTCTTTTTTTCACAGATTAAGATAAACTGCTGCAAGAAAATGAATATTAATCTGCTGCAAGTTGTTAGATTGTGTGGGAGTGTGCCTTCAATTAATCAGAAAGCAGTTGATTAAAGAGGAAGCTGCTGCATATATTTCTTTGCTTGCATCCGGCCTTTCAGTCCACGTCGGTGCACTGGAATATTCACCCCGTCCCCACCTTGCCCCCACCCCCGTAAAAAAAATTTCGCTGACCTCCCCTCCACCCACCATTTTGTCTCGCGCTAGGCCTCAACCCCCCCAAATCACCTGGAATTTATCTCGAGGGGGAGTTTGGATTCAGCGCATCACCTGGGATTGAAAATCCTGACTCAAAGAGGTTTCCCACACCCAGAGGAAACAGCCTCAACTACGACCTTGGGTTCATGTTGCGCTACATGTGACTCCCTACTGCACTGCTCTGTATCCGTAAAATCCTTACCTCCTGTCATGCTTTGACACCATTACTTTGATAACTTGTCACGACCTCTCGACCTTAATTTGTTTGTGCAGTTAGGGATTACTTGTTACCTTGGTCAGACCCTCGGCATGTGGCTCTGATACGTATCACATTATTCCAGCCACTCGTAATGATCTGTCGGCCTCACTCAGTCAGATTATAGGCCACCCCTTCACTTGTTATTCAGCTGTTGACGCTTCACTCACACTGGGCTGACCTGACCTCCCAGTCACCGCCCATTTCAATTCGCCTTCCCACTCCCTTTCCAACTTGACCATCCTCGGCCTCTTCCATTGCCACAGCGAGTCAGACCACCACAGAGTCATCGATGTACAGCATGGAAACAGACCCTTCGGTCCAACCTGTCCATGCCGACCGGATATCCCAACCCTATCTAGTCCCACCTGACAGCACCCGGCCCATATCCCTCCAAACCCTTCCTATTCATATACCCATCCAGATGCCTCTTAAATGTTGCAATTGTATCAGCCCCCATCACTTCCTCTGGCAGCCCATTCCTTTCGGTTGGACAGACTTAAAACAACGATAAAGGTATCTGATTCTGTGCTGTGAGCTTCGCCCAAACAGGTTCCTCCAAGATCAGTTGTGAATTTCACTGTTTGTTAATGTTCCAAGACAAATTCTGATGTCCAGCGACACGTGAATTCAAAACAACAAAGGCAATAACTGTGCAGGCTCTCTCTCGCTCTCGTGCACTGTCCTCACCATGTGCTTCCTTTGTCTGCTCTTCTCTCTTTTAAATCTGCTGTTGCTTTGACTTTTTTTTTAAACGAAGTTCCAAAACAATGCAACAGCAAATACAACAGGAATTGCTGCTGCTGGGATTCGAGGAAATCACTTCCAACACCAAAAAATCTCAAAATTGGAGGAACAACACCTCATCTTTTGCCTGGATAGCCTATAGCCTGGAGGACTCAACATTGACAATAGACATTAGACAATAGGTGCAGGAGTCGGCCATTCTGCCCTTCAAGCCTGCACTGCCATTCAATATGATCATGGCTGATCATTCCTAATCAGTATCCGCTTCCTGCCTTATCTCCATAACCCTTGATTCCACTATCTTTGAGAGCTCTATCCAACTCTTTCTTCAATGAATCCAGAGACTGGGCCTCCACTGCCCTCTGGGCCAGAGCATTCCACACAGCCACCACTCTCTGGGTGAAGAAGTTTCTCCCCATCTCTGTCCTAAATGGTCTACCCCGTATCTTTAAGCTGTGTCCTCTGGTTCGGCACTCACCCATCAGCGGAAACATGTTTCCTGCTGCCAGAGTGTCCAATCCTTTCATAATCTTATACGTCTCAATCAGATCCCCTCTCAGTCTTCTAAACTCACGAGTATACAAGCCCAGTCGCTTCAGTCTTTCAGTGTAAGGTAATCCCGCCATTCCAGGAATTGACCTCGTGAACCTACGAGATCCAATTGAGTTCTCCAATTTCAAATAACCTCCCTTCCCACTCCCCCACTCCCTTCCCATGCCCCCCACTCCTTTCCCACCCACCCCCACTCCCTTCCATTCCTCTGACTGACCCTTCCTTCCAGCTCCCAATCAGATTCAATCCTCCCATTGACCAACCAGGTGTTACCCTCTACCTGTGTTCACCTATCACTACCTCATCACCCCGTCCCTCTCCCCACCCGAAACCCTCCCTCACCCCCTTTATCTGCAGCTCCCCCTACATCCACCCCAAGTCCTGAAGAAGGGTTACACCCGAAATGTTGTCTTCTCCCCCTCCTGATGCTGCCTGGCCTTGCTGTGTTCTTCCAGCCTCCTGCCTGTCTACCTTGGGTTCCAGCATTTTGAGGCTCTAACTTTATTCTCACCTTCTGACACTTTTGCTCACCTGCAGAGACCTATTATTCAGCCTGACCACACTCCACCCACACCATTTGGATGATCTTTGTATCTCTCTGTCTATAAGCTCTGTGCACTTCTCGTCACCTAACGAAGGGGCAGCGCTTCGAGAGCTTGTGATTGCAAATTAACCTGTTGGACTCTAACCTGGTGTCGTGTGACTTTTGACCTTGTCCACCCTCGTCCAACCCCACATCAAGGATTCCCCTTCGGAGAAGTCTGTCTGTCTTCTGAAGGATAAGAATCCCTATCTCTTTCTTGCCATTAAATGATGGCCACCCACTGAGGATAGGGGTCCATGTATAAAGTCTCATCGAAACCTCTGACA
The DNA here is from genome assembly GCF_020745735.1 of Hemiscyllium ocellatum. NCBI lineage: Eukaryota > Metazoa > Chordata > Chondrichthyes > Orectolobiformes > Hemiscylliidae > Hemiscyllium > Hemiscyllium ocellatum. The sequence goes on along the minus strand of NC_083445.1, from coordinate 10,849,420 downwards.
TCGAAACCTCCGACAGAGGTGACCCTTTCAAGGCAAGAGGTGAACGTTTTAAGGGGGATATACGCAGCAAGTACTTTACCCAGAGGGTGATAGGTGTCTGGAACGCGTTGCCAGCAGCAGTAGCAGAGGCAGGCACGGTTAATTCATTTAAGATGCGTCTGGAGTGGGGAGCAGAGGGGTACAGATGCTTAGGAATTGGGTGACAGATTTGGTGAGGTTTCAGTTGTCTGCAGCAGGTTTTGAACTGAGGGGAAACTCTGGCTGTTTGCTGAGTGTATCTTGAACCCGCAATGGTGGAACGGAGAGGTCATTCAAGTGGTCCTCACCGTGTACCAGAATGGACGGGACAACTCAGCCATGCAGGCTCGGTTGGTAGCACCAACATGCTTTGCTGGTGTAGTCTGCAGAGCTTTGGAACCCTCACTCATTCTTGACCATGGACGACACTGACCCCATTGATGGATCAGCCATACACGTGTCAACCGATCGGGGACTTGGGGTGGACAGGCCGCAGTTTGGAGTTGAAGCAAGACCTGGACTGTGAACCACGAGAACGTGGACGTGATTGGCAGGCGGGTGGCGGGCGAAATCTAACAAGGGGACGCGTGGAGTGATTAATTGTGGTTAGTCGCACGGTGAGGCACAACATTAAGTGGTGGGCCCAATTCTAATGGAGACACAGGTGTGTGTGTCACTAAAGGCAGGTTGGGCTCCTGCAGCACAGTATCGAAAATGAGAACTGCTGATGCTGGAGATCAGAGTCGGGAATGTGGATGCTGGAAAAGCACAGCAGGTCAGGCAGCATCCGAGGAGCAGGAGAATCGACGTTTCGGGCAAGGAGATCTTCATCAGAAAGTTGTAGCACAGTGGTATTGTCACTACCTCCGGGCCCAAGGACTGCGTTTGAGTCCCAACTCACCCAGAGAGTGGTGGGTGTGTGGAATGCTCCAGCCCAGAGGGCAGTGGAGGCCAAGTCTCTAGATATTTTTAAGAAAGAGAGCTCTTAAATATAATGGAATCAAGGGTTATGGGGATAAGGCAGGAACAAGATACTGATTAGAATACCTACAGTGTGGAAACAAGTCCACATTGACCCTCCAAAGAGCAACCCACCCAGACTCATTCCCCTACATTTACCCCTTCACCTAACACTACGGCACAATTTAGCATGGCCTATCCACCCTGACCTGCACATTTTCGGACTGTGGGAGGAAACCGGAGCCAACCCACGCAGACACGGGGAGAATGTGCAAACCCCACACAGACAGTTGCCCGAGGCTGGAATTGAACCAGGGTCTACTGGTGCTGTGAGGCAGCGGTGCTGACCACTGAGCCACCGTGCCGCCCGGTGGATGGTCAGCCATGACCGTAATGAGTGGTGGAGCTGGCTCAGAGGGCCGAGTGGCCTATTCCTGCATCTATTGTCTATTGACCAAGTAAGATGTCCGAACCATTGATTCGTTCACCGACTGCTGTGGCGTCGTGCTGATGTTTCATCGCCTTACTAGGTGACATTATCAGTGCATCTTCCAAACGTGGTCTGTCCCACCCGGTATTTATGTATCTTAGTTTCTTTTGAAAATCCAAGGGGTCCTATGGCGCACTGGACCCAAAGACCTGGGATCAAGTGCCACCAGTTTCAGAGGTGTGTCTGAACAGTTCCACCAAAAAAAAATCTGAATCATAGAACCCTAAACAGGTTGAGGAAAGTGGTGAAGAAATCATATTGACAATCCGTTGCCCAATAAATAGGACCTTGCGAGCAAAAGCAATCTGTGTTAAAGTTACACAGTCCATTGTTGCAGCCTGAACTGGAACATTTCATGCATCCAGGCCTGGGCTTCACCTCCCCCAAGTCCCTCCTCCCTACCTCTTATCTTAGCCTGCTGGACACACTTTCCTCATTCCTGAAGAAGGGCTCATGCCCGAAACGTCGATTCCCCTGCTCCTTGGATGCTGCCTGACCTGCTGCGCTTTTCCAGCAACACATTTTCAGTTCAGGAAGGATTGCAGATGTGCAGAAGATTCAGTTACGTGGACAGATTGGGAGATGCTGGGGAGGTTCTTGGAAGAGAAGACTGAGAGGAGATTTGATCTGAGTGTCCCACATCATGTGTGCGTTGGATCAAGGGAAACAGTTCTCGATGGTGTGAGGATTCAGAACGAATGCTGGAGGTGATCGGTAAACCAAACAGGAGGAGAGGCGTGTTTGTGCAGCACTGGAATGCAACACTGCGTTCAATTCTGGTCTCCCTGCTGCAGGAAGGATGTTGTGAAACTTGAAAGGGTGCAGAAAAGGTTTACAAGGATGTTAAAATCTTCGAGTAAAAAGTGAGGTCTGCAGATGCTGGAGATCAGAGCTGAAAATGTGTTGCTGGTTAAAGCACAGCAGGTCAGGCAGCATCCAAGGAACAGGAAATTCGACGTTTCGGGCCAAAGCCCTTCATCAGGAATCAAGGATGTTGCTAGGGTTGGAGGGTTTGAGCTACAGGGAGAGGCTGAACAGGCTGGGGCTGTTTTCCCTGAGCGTCGGAGGCTGAGGGGTGACCTTATAAGGTTTATAAAATCATGAGGGACATGGATAGGGCAAACAGACAAAGGCTTTTCTCCACAGTGGGGGAGGAGCCCAGAATTAGAGGGCATAGGTTTAGGAGGAGAGGGGAAAGATATCAAAGAGACCTAAGGGGCAACTTTTTCACACAGAAGGTGGTGCGTGTATGGAATGAGCTGCCAGAGGAAGTGGTGGTACAATTGTAACATTTAAATGGCATTTGGATGGATATATGAATAGGAAGGGTTTGGAGGGATATGGGCCGGGTGCTGGCAGGTGGGACTAGATTGGATTGGGATATCTGGTCGGCATGGACGGGTTGGACAGAAGGGTCTGTTTCCGTGCTGTACATCTCTATGACTCTGTGAAGGGACTAGATTAATTTGGGATGACTGGTTGACGTGGATGAGTTGGACCAAAGGGTCTGTTCCGGTGCTGTTTATCTTTGACTGCCTGAGCGTTGGTGGATGGAGAATCAACTATGGGCTTCCAAAGAGAATTGGAAAAGTCTATACCAAGAGGGGGGAAAGAAATGACACGGTGATGGGGATAAGGAAAATGAATGGGGCTCCCCGAGCTACTCTGGAGAAAGCCAATATGAGCCAAGGGGCTGAATGTAGACGATCTACGTTAGAGTGACTCTACGATCCACACTTCCGACTGAGTGTGAAGCCAAGATCTTTGCTCCCAGGGTGAATTATGTTGTGTTAATGGACCATTACCACATCAGACTTTAAGAGGGCAAAGTTGTGAAATTATTGGCGACACCTCTGTCACACCAATCTGAAAGAGCGGAAGAGGTGATAAATTCTCGGTGGGGGAACTGCTGGCGAAAACACAGCAACTCATTTGCAGGTAAATAAGACATTTTTTTTTAATTTGACGGAGAGCCCCTTCCTCCAATCCGCTGCAGTGTGGCTGCACACCCACTGTCAATCTTCAACTACTGCTCAACCTGACAGGAAAGGGAGAGGAGAGAAAACCATCGGAGCCGGCTGGAAACGCTCAGCCTCTCCTGGAGAAACAGGAGTTCACATTTCAGATCGATGAACCTGTCGTCCAAAACTGCAGCCAATTAGTCTGGGGCACCGATGAACGGAGAGCGGTGATAACTACACAGGGGCTGGTATCACCCTTTATTTACTTGTGGAGAGTGTGGTGCTGGAAAAGCACAGCGGGTTCAGGAAACATCCAAGGAGCAGGAGAAACAACATGAGCCCTTCCATCAGCTCAGCCCCAAACGTGGATTCGATTCTCCTGCTCCTCAGATGCTGCCTGACCTGCTGTGTTTTTCCAGCACCACTCTAATCTAGAGTCTGACCTCCATCATCTGGAGGCCTGACTATCTCCCCCTCCTGGACACAATAAGCCAGCTGTGGTAGGTCAGTTCAAAGTCAGTTCCCCCAAACTGAGGCGATTCTAATCTCCTGGTTGGTGTGTGTTTGTTTTTGAGATTCTAATCTTGTAGTTGGTTTCTATTTCAAGTCTCCCTCACTACCGGCAAACAGCTTATTTCTCCCCAGCCCCCTTGGTGTCTGTGTAAGACATGATGAAGAAACATCGGCTGTGGAAACCTTTCTCCCCATTCCACCACCAGGATGAAAGCAAACGCCTGAGTGGCCAGTGAGAAGCAGTGACCTTCTCAACACCGTGTGTGCGAGAGAAAAAGTGAAGGAGGTGATTAGGGTTTAAATTAAAATGCAGTCAGAAAGGGGAACTAAAACACTCCTCTCCCTGAAAACTCTCCTGGTTTTATATTTATTTTCTAGTCCTCTGCACTGTCTTTTTTTTTAATAGACCCCCATACGAACACACCTGATAACGGTAGTATTTGTTTATTATTTATCCATGTCGTGTGTGTAGGTGGAAGACACATTGAAGGGGGTGTGAATTTTTACTCATATTCCACCACCAGGACTAAAGGAAACACTCAAGTAGATTAGACTCCCTGCAGTGTGGAAACAGGCCCTTCGGCCCAACCAGTCCACACCGACCCTCTGAAGACTAACCCACCCAGGCCCATTTCCCTCTGACTAACGCACCTAACACTCTGGGCAATTTAGCACAGCCAATTCACCCTGACCTGCACAGCTGGGGACTGTGGGAGGAAACCAGAGCAACCCCACGGAGACAATGTGCAAACTGCACACAGTCACCCGAGGTGGGAATTGAACCCGGGTCCCTGGCGCTGTGAGGCAGCAGTGCTAGCCACTGCGCCACCGTGCCGCCCTTGGCCAGTGACAAGCAGTGCCCTTCACATCAAAGGGCAACGCTGTGTGATCAAACAGTGAAAGGGAGGGGCAGGGATTAAATCGAAATGGAGTCAGAGGGGGAAATAATACACTTCACTCCCTGGGATGCCCACCTCTCCCTGAAAACTCCCCTGGTTTTATGTTTTTTTTCCTGTCTCCTTTTTTTTAATAAATCCCCACACTAACACCTAAATGCAGTTGTGCTTATTTTTCCCCAGTACCCAGGTTGTGTGTGTGTGCAGGTGACTGACATAGTGAAGAACAAGTGTATAAATCTTTACCCATATTCCACCACCAGGAAGATAGGAAAACACCCGAGTGGCCAGTGACAAGCAGTGCCCTTCACATCAAAGGGCAATGCTGTGTGATCAAACAGTGAAGGGGAGGGGCAGGGATTAAATGAAAGTAGAGTTGGAGGAGGAGATAATGCTCTCCACTCCCTGCGGCGCCCACCTCTCCTGGTTATACCTGTCAGCCAGGACTCCCTGATTGGCCCAGGTAAACAAACCCCAATCAAGGCTCTCGTCCTCAATGTGATCCACCCAGTTCCAATCACGACAAAAGCCTTACATTTCTATAGCGCCGGGTGAGGCTCATGGGCAGGGGAGGCAGAAGGCAACTGCTCCCGTTAGTTGAGGGTTCAACACGAAGGAGGAGGGGAGGGGCAAGGCAGGAGGTTTAGAGGGGGACTGGAGGAATCGCTGTTTCACCCAGAGAGTGGTGGGGTCTGGGGTGCACCGCCTGGACAGGGGTATTGACTCACGAAACCTCACACCCCTTAAAAAGTACGTGGATGGGCTCTTGAATTGTCATAACATTCAAGCCTAGGGTCAAGCGAGGGAAAACGCGATTGGTGAAGAGTTAGTATGCTTTTGTCAGTGAAGACTTGATGGGCCGAAGGACCTTTTCTGTGCTGTATGATTCTATGATTAGTAACAGCCTCAGAACATCCCCAAGAACTATGTAGCCAACTACTGAAGGTGTCCATGTTTCTTGCAATGGTGGCCGATTTGTGCACAGCAGGATCCCACTATGACAGGAACCCAGAGAAACCTACCATTGTAAGTGTATCCTTTCGTACGGTATGGGTGCAGCTGGCAAAGTCAGCGTTTGTTTGCCAGTCTTGGCTGGCTATTTAAGAGGCAATCCATTCGTTCTGATGACCACCCGTAAGACAGACCGGGGTAGATTTCCTCCTCAAAAGAGCATTAGTGATGCGGTTTTATGATGATAGGCATCATCACTGACATTAGCTTTCAGTTCTGGAATTTCGAATGGAAATTAAACTCCACCAGCTACCAGGGCTCGACTTGTATCCTTGGCTTCTTCTAGATTAGATTAGACTTACAGTGTGGAAACAGACCCTTCGGCCCAACAAGTCCACATCGACCCGCTGAAGCGCAACCCACCCATACCCCTTACCTAACGCTGCGGGCAATTTAGCATGGCCAATTCACCCTGACCCGCACATCTTTGGACTGTGGGAGGAAGCCGGAGCACTCGGAGGAAACCCATGCAGACACGGGGAGAATGTGCAAACTCCACACAGTCAGTCGCCTGAGTTGGGAATTGAACCCGGGTCTCCGGCGCTGTGAGGCAGCAGTGCTAACCACTGTGCCACCGTGCCGCCCACCTTGTTGCCTAGTTTGGTGACATTACCACCATCTCCCCTAACCCAGTTCAGTGAAGAGGGATAAATACTTGGGCAAGACTTTGGGAGGAATCCTCTGTTTTTTAGAATATTGCAATGCCAATGCGACATTTTATGCAGCACAGCCTGGCGGTATTATCGTTAGACTATCAATCCAGAGACCCAGGTAATGCTCTGACGAACTGGGTTCAAATGGCAGATGGTGGAATTAAGATTTCAGTAATGACGATGAAACTATTGTGAGGGGGGGATAAACCTATCTGGTTCTTTAATGTTCTTGAAGGAAAGAAATCTGCCATCCCTCCCTGGGCTGGCCTACATGTGACTCCAGACCCGCCGAAATGCGCCTGACTGTCAACTAGGGACAGGCAATAAAAGTTGGTCCATCTCACTCATGAATTTAAAATGATACTTGCCAGACCAGCGTGGGCCTCAATTTAATGGATTGTTGCTGAATCTACCAACAGGCTATTTATGTCCAGATTAGAGTGGTGCTGGAAAAGCACAGCAGGTCAGGCAGCATCCGAGGAGCAGGAGAATTCACGTTTCGGGCAAAAGCCCTTCATCAGGAAGGGTTGGACCCTAACAGTAACTATTGCTAATTAACTGTTGCAATACAGTAGCATCCTATAAACATACCCCTCGGCAAAAAGGCTTTTGCCTGAAACGTGGATTTTCCTGCTCCTCGGATGCTGCCTGACCTGCTGTGTGTTTCCAGTACCACTCTAATCTTGACACTGATATCCAGCATCTGCAGTCCTCACTTCTGCCTCTATTCATGCCCATCTGAAACAATATGCAAATAAGACATTCTCTGTCCTGAGCTGGGGAGGTGAAAACTTCAGCCCAGAAGTGCAAACAGGGTTCTGAATTCTAAACTGCTGTTCCCCTAACTGGAGGAGCTCCCTTCCCATATTCGTCAACATCCCTGGAGTTACCAGTAACCAGAAACTGAGAGGAACGAGCCACAGAAATACAACGGTTACAAGGGTCAGAGACTAGGAATCATGCTACGAGTAACTCACCTCCTGACTCCCCAGGAGTCAAGTCAGGAGTGTGATGGAATACTCCCCACTTGCCCTGGATGAAAATACCTCCAGCAACACTCAAGAGGCTCCATACCATTCAGGACAATGTAGCCCACTTGATTGGCACCAAGTCCACTCCCTCCACCACCAGTGCTCAGGAGCAGCAGTGTGTACTATCAACAGGGTACTCTGCAGAAATTCATTAAAGATCCTCACACAGCACCTTCCAAACCCACAATCAATACCATCTAGAAGGACAAGGGCAGAGGCTACATGGGAACATCAACCCCTGGAAATTCCCCTCCTAAACCACTCACCATCCTAACTTGGAAATATATCACCGTTCCTTCAGTATGGCTGGGTCAGAATCCTGGAATTCCCTCCCTAACAGCATTGTGGGTTGTTCTATAGCACATGGACTGCGGCAGTTCAAGAAGGCAGCTCACCTCCACCTTCTCAAGGGGCAACTAGGGACGGGGCAATAGATGATGGTCCAGCCAATGACAGCCACGTCACATGAATAAGTAAAAAGATATATAAGGTGTGTGCATGGGCTTGAGTAGGCAGTTGTTTTTGCATAAATGTGTATACGTACTCATGCGTGCACATGTATGACATACGCATTGAAACTGCAGTAAAGTTCACTCTCTCACACACAACCAATAACAACATCTTTAATGTAGGCAAGTTTCCCAAAGTGGCCAATCAAAGTTTGACGTTGAGGAGCCTTCAGAGATTTTTGGGTATGGGTTTCAAAGAGTTTGCTTCCCCCATCAGAATAAGTCAAAGATAAAAGAGTGTGAAGATATTATGGCTTTAAGAAGTATATTTTGTCCTGTTCTTTTTAAAGAGAGGTTTTAAGAGAGAGATGCAGAGCAGTCTACCAGAGTCACAAGAATAAACAGCTTGTGAGGCCTTGGGGGACTTTTAAAACAAACAGCAGAAACAATAGACGCAGCCTGAACGGATGGAGGACAAGCACCCACAAAACCAGGATCTTTAGTTTTATTTTTGCTGTAGCAGCTGCTGGGGTCTTGAAGCTGAGTTTGGAAGCTACAGTACATCTCCCCCACTACTCTCTCTCTCTCTCTCTCTCCCTTTCTCTCTCTCAGAGTTTTCTCTTGATGTTCTTTTCCTCCTGCACGCGAGACAATCCATTTCACTGAATTTGCTTTTGCCAAGGGCATGTTTACGGGAAGTTACTGTATTGGAATAGTTACTATCTAGTAGTAAAATAATCTATTACTTTGTTACGTTTTCCAAGACGGTTAAGTTATTCCAATTACTTCTTTCTTTCTTTTATTGTATCTTAACTATCGTTGAAAATCGCACAACATCAGGTTATAGTCCAACAGGTGTATTTGAAAGTCAATTTCCAATAAATCTGTTCAGCTATAACCTAGCATCATGTGATTTTCAAGTTTGTTCACCCCAGTTCAACCTCCACATCTTACCTATTGTGTATCAGTTAAGAGTGTTTTGCTTAAAATCTGGAAGTGTGACCCATCGGATTGCATCCGGAATGTAATGCCTGGCACTTGTCTTTAAAATAAGAAAGGTTTAGGGTCTGGTCTATCATCTTAATACATTTTGAGGGGGTTTTGTCTGGTCCATGACAGCAGAGAGAGAGAGAGGCGTAAGGAAGGAATGCGGAGATGAGTGCATTAAGGCCCAGACAGCATTGGTGGATCAGTTAAAACTGGAGAGTTGAGATTAAAATAGGATCAGCCGTGGTCTGAAATAAGTGGGAGATCAGGCACAAAGGGCTGAGTGGCCAGGTTTTGCCCCTTGTCTGTATGGGATGCACAAGAGGCCAAAATAGAAAGGAGGCAGGTTTCCTGGAAGTTGGTGGGAAGCTGATGGGGCCTACAGATGTACTGACAGGAAAAGGGGAGATGGGATTTGCAAACAAGGGGTGTGATTTTCCAACAGAGGCGCTCCCACAGAGATCTAGGGTGCACCATGAGCGAACAAGGGTGTGTTAGAACATGGACATTTGAATGAGCTCAGGTTTAGGAAGGGTGGAAGGCAGAGGGGAGGAGAGGAACGGGGTGATCTGAGAGGGCTGAGTTGTCATTTCATCTCACTGAGTGAGTGGAATCAATCCTGCCTTTGTTTCAGTGCTGACAGTCACGTCGACATGAATTTTCTTTTGGTTTGTAGTGAGGAGACTTTCAATTTGAGTTGAGCTCAAATTTCCCAGAACCAAAGCAGAGGAGAGGTGGCAAAGAGGGCCTTGAAGATATATAAATGCCATTTAGTATTTATAGAACCATCGCTGGTGTTCAACAGTGAACTGGTAACGGGCAGGAGCTTTACACTGACGTACCACAGTCAGGAAGATGGATCACTTCAATGACAGTGTGGAGAGGCTGGAATTGATTTTCAGGAACACGCCAGATTGTTGTAGTAGACTTGAACATCTGTCTTACCATCCCTGCTGTATGTTTAGAAGCCGCACAAGCTAACTGAGTTCCATGGAAATTAAAGGGACAGACCACAGTGATTCTGTTAGCTTAGAGTGAGCCACAGGCGAGTTGGAAATATATTTGATAAAGGCAGGCTATTTTGGGGACAGCAAGGGGGCTCAGTGGTCAGCACTGCTGCCTCACAGCGCCAGGGACCCGGGTTCGATTCCACCTTTGGGCGACTGTCTGTGTGGAGTTTGCACATTCTCCCCGTGTCTGGGTGGGTTTCCTCCGGGTGCTCCGGTTTCCTCCCACAGTCCAACACTGTGCAGGTTAGGGTGGAATGGCCATGCTAAATTGCCTCATAGTGTTCAGGTTAGGTGGTTTAGCCATGGGAAAGGCAGGGTTATAGGGATAGGATGGAGGGATGGGACTTGCTGGGTTGAATGGCCTGCTTCCCTATTGTAGGGATTCTACAGTAGGGGATCAAGGCAGACAACACCTAAAACTAGGCTGGTCTGTGGGGCAAATCAGATCCATTAACAGAAAGTCTAGTACACTCTGTTCTGACGTGTGTCTATGGGTGGGCTGCTTGTGTGCAGGATTGAGAATTCACAGTCCATTAGCCACACACGAGTGGCTTGTGTAGAAAAGAGAGATGGAGTGAGAGAGAGGTAAGGAAAGAGGAGGCAATCAGCACTCAATGAATTCCCCGGAGGGATATTGCCATTTGATGTTCCTCTGAGAGGGGGGAGATAGGGCCTCCTTTGAAAGACAGCAACTCTGACGGTGTAACACCCCCCAAGGTACTGCACTGGCACTGTCAGCCCAGTGTGTGTGTGCTGGCAGTGATAGCATGGGCCAACCTTTGATCCAGAGCTTGCAATTAGATTACTTACAGTGTGGAAACAGGTCCTTCGGCCCACACCGACCCTCCGAAGAGCAACCCACCCAGACCCATTTCCCGCTTCAACGTAATACTACAGGCAATTTAGCATGGCCAATTCACCTGACCCACACATCTTTGGACTGTGGGAGGAAACTGGAGCACCCGGAGGAAACCCACGCAGACACGGGGTGAACGTGCAAACTCCACACAGTCAGTCGCCTGAGCTGGGAATTGAACCCGGGTCCCTGGCGCTGTGAGGCAGCAGTGCTAACCACTGAGCCACCGTGCCGTCCAAAATGGCTGAGCTTGTGGAGACTAACTAATGCCCTCGGCACATTGTCGCCAGAGACTCAGCGACACAAGGGGAGACAGAGGCAGTTCGGCACTGACCGATAAACGTTTTAACATTGCCTACCTGACTTGATTCCGTTATACTTCTGTCCAAATATCTAACCATCTCAGCCTTGAAATTTCCAGCCCAACCCAATCTCAACAATGCCTTGGGGTGGAGGGGGTGGGGGTGGGGGTGGGGGAATAGCGGGAGTTCCATATTCTCATCTCCTTTGAGAGGGAGGCAATGGCCGAGGGTTATTATCGCTGGAGTCTTAGTCGAGAGGTAATGTTCTGGGCACTTGGGTTCCAATCCTGTCACAACAGGCCTTGGCATTTGATCTCAGTTAAAAATCTGGAATTAAGAGTCTAATGTTGAAAATGAGTCAATTGTTATAAGACCCCATCTAGTTTACCGATGCCCTTTAGAGCAGGAAACTGCTGTCCTTTCCTGGTCTGGCCTACATGTGGACCAGACCCACAACAATGTGATTTATGTTTAGGGATGGGCACTAACTCCTGCCCTAGCCACGTCCTGTGGGTGAATAATTAAAAGGTAGACAAGTGACTGGTGTGAGGTGGCACGTTTAACCTCAATGCTTCCTTTAGGTCCCTCCATTTCTCCTATGGAGTGGGAATGAGTCACAACACCAAACAATCGCACAGCCTTTAAGTGGAGACGCTGTTCAACATTAACCAGGTACAGAATCTAAGCGATAGGGAAGACTTAAAGGACCAAATGCTTCTCATGAGAACACCCACTCTCTAGTTACCCCCGTCACCTTTAACAATGCAGTGTAGCGGTCCCATTCAGATCTTGCATTCTTGGAGAATGCCACTCCCTCTCCCCTGCGCCCTCTCGCTTAAATACAGACTCCAGGCTGGAATATAATGTCGAAGCTGCCCATATGTCAGCAATTACAATCACATCTGCCTCTTTATTCAGACACTCAGAGCTGCAGGATAGAAAGTACTTTCTCTGGAATTAGAGAGAGGAAAATAAAGCCCCTTCTGCTTATTCCCAGAGCCGCTATGTGTGGTGGTTTGTGGCCTGAATACTTAACACATGCATCTGTTAAAGGAAGCAGTCAGGTCTACATTATCCAGAATAAATATTCAAGCCGAATGTCAAGATGGCTCCCAAATGCAGGAACGCGGTTTGTAAGGAAGTGTGCTTTTTTTTAAACACTTCATGTAAACGCTTCAGAAAAACAAATTGTTTTCTTCATGTCAGGTTTCTTTTCCCTGATTGTGATAGAATCCCTACAGAGTCGAGAGTATGACGCTGGAAAAGCACAGCAGGTCAGGCAGTATCCGAGGAGCAGGAGAATCGGGCAAAAGCCCTTCATCAGGAATGAGGCCAGTGGGCTGAGGGGGGTGGGGCTGAGGGGAAGGTAGCTGGGAGTGTGATAGGTAGATGAAGGTGGGGGTACTGGTGATTGGTCAGAGGGGAGGGGGGGAGCGGATTGGTGGGAAAGGTGACGGACAGGTCAAGAGGGTGGTGCCTCCATCACCTTCCCCATCCTCTCACCTTCTCCCCCACCTTCACTGACCTATCGCACTCCCAGCTACCTTCCCCTCAACCCCAACCCCAACCCCTCCCCCTCCCAATCCCACTCCCACTCCCACTCCCCCTCCCACTCCCACTCCCACTCCCCCTCAACCCCAACCCCCTCCCATTTATCTCTCAGCCCCCCTCAGCTCACAAGCTTCATTCCTGATGAAGGGCTTATGCCCGAAACATCAATTCTCCTGCTCCTCGGATGCTGCCTGACCGGCTGCGCTTTTCCAGCACCACACTCCCGACTCTGATCTCCAGCATCTGCAGTCCTCACTTTCTCCCACAGATTCTTTACAGTGTGGAAACAGGCCATTTGGCCCAACAAGTCCATACCGACCCTCTGAGGAGTAACCCACCCAGACCCATTCCCCTACCCTGTTACTCTACATTTATCCCTGACTAACACACCTAACCTGCACATCCCTGAACACTATGGGACAATTTAGCCTGGCCAATCCATCCTAACCTACACATCCCTGAACACTATGGGACAATTTAGCCTGGCCAATCCACCCTAACCTACACATCCCTGAACACTATGGGTAATTTAGCATGGCCAATCCACCCTAACCTACACATGCCTGAACACTATGGGTAATTTAGCATGGCCAATCCATCCTAACCTACACATCCCTGAACACTATGGGACAATTTAGCATGGCCAATCCACCCTAACCTACACATCCCTGAACACTATGGGTAATTTAGTATGGCCAATCCACCCTAACCTACACATGCCTGAACACGATGGGTAATATTAACATGGCCGATCTACCCTAACCTACACATCTTTGTGATCGTGGGAGGAAACTAGAGCAAACCCACGCAGACACAGAAAATGTGTAAACATCCACACAGCCTGAGGCTGGATTCGCACTCGGGTCCCTGGCGCTGTGAGGCGGCAGTGCTAACCATTGAGCCACCATGTCACTAACACATAGGTAGTTGTCCCATCCCCAGTTCCCATCTCTCTCACAATCCCATCTGAGGTTTTATCAATCTATAGCTGCACTGTTCTTTCTGCTTCCTCCCAGTTCCTTGCACACCTTCCTTCGCCTACACCCTCACATTAGTCTCTTCTGCATACCCCCATGTTTCCCCAGGCAGACTGGAACATACTCCCAGAGGAAGTGGGAGGCTCAGAAATAGAAACACGGAAATGGCTGGAGAAGCTCAGCAGGTCTAGCAGCATCTGCGGAGAGAGGAACAGGGTTAATGTTTTGGATCCAATGACCCTTTCTCTCTCAATCCGAAATGTTAACTCTCCACAGATGCTGCCAGACTGACTGAGCTTTTCCTGGGATTTCTGTTTCTGATTTACAGCACCCATAGTTCTTTCAGTTTTTGTCTCGTCAATGTGGGTACAGTTTTAGAACATTCAAAAGTCATTTGGACAGGGACATGAATAGGAAACGTTTAGAATGATCTGGGCCCAACAAATGGGACTAGTTTGTATTGGGAAACCTGGTGAGAATGGACGAAGGGTCTGTTTCCGTGCTGTATGTGAGCGACATTGGTATATCCATGCATGTTTCACATACGCCCTTGCGTGGACTTCATCCACTTATCCCCCACTCTTCAAACGTCTGCTTTACGCCAATTCGCTTTCACAAAAGACTGACTCTCAGACCTGTTTTCATTAACCGAAAGGGGATTTTCGCTTTCACAAGAACGGTGTCGCCCCCCAAAGTGTTGATAGATGACCCCCTTCCTCTCTGTCTCTCCGACACCCCAGTCTCCTGTACCTCCCAGCACCCCAACCTCAGACGAACATACTGCCAGCCCCACCACCTCCCAGCCATCCAGAGTGCTGGCTGTCCTCCGATTCTGCTGAGTGAAGCGACAGTGTCCATACGTTATTTCTACTTGATATAGACTGTGTGTTTATCATATCATTCCCACTTTTACTAATACGTTCGTGTTGTTTTAGGTTGTGTGTGTTATTTGATATGATTCAGTCAGCTATTCATTGGCTCTGGGAACACTCAGAAATTCACCTCCCCCCCCCCATAAATGAATGGCATTTGCTTCTTCACTTTACACCACTTTGGCTTACAAAAGATTAGATTACTTACAGTGTGGAAACAGGCCCTTCGGCCTAACAAGTCCACACCGACCCGCCGAATCGCAACCCACCCATACCCCTGCATTTACCCCTTACCTAACACTACGGGCAATTTAGCATGGCCAATTCACCTGACCAGCACATCTTTGGATTGTGGGAGGAAACCGGAGCACCCGGAGGAAACCCACGCAGACATGGGGAGAACGTGCAAACTCCACACAGTCAGTCGCCTGAGTCGGGAATTGAACCCAGGACTCTGGTGCTGTGAGGCAACAGTGCTAACCACTGTGCCACCGTGCCGGCCGAAAAAGGTTCTTTTTCGGAATGGCAGCTGGTCGCAAGGTTTCATAGGAGCACTCCACTTTCAGATAGCGGGGGAGGGGGAAACGCTGTATACCCATGTGTGCAGACGTTCCACTCATGCCCTCGTATCTGCTTGTTTTCCTATTTTCTGTTCTCTCCCATTCCGTTTTCCTTCTCAATTACTTGCTGCGTCTGCACACTAACATTCTGCGTTTCACGTCTCAGAAAGCCCAGATCCCTCTGTGCTGCACCTTTTCTGGAGTCTCTCTCCATTTCGTTGTAGGCAAAATTCTAAAATCCATCTTTAAGGATGAGCTTTCTAAATTCTTGGAAGTGCAGGGTCAGATTAGAACAAGTCAGCATGGATTTAGTAAGGGGAGGTCATGCTTGACAAACCTGTTAGAATTCTTTGAAGAGGTAACAAGTAGGTTAGATCAGGGAAACCCAGTGGATGTGGTCTATCTAGACTTCCAAAAGGCCTTTGATAAGGTGCCTCACAGGAGGCTGCTGAGTAAGGTGAGGGCCAGTGCTGTTCGAGGTGAGCTACTGGTATGGATTGGGGATTAGCTGTCTGACAGAAGGCAGAGAGTTAGGATAAAAGGTTCTTTTTCGGAATGGCAGCTGGTCGCAAGTGGTGTCCCGCAGGGTTCAGTGTTGGGGCCCCAGCTGTTCACTTTATATATTAATGATCTTGGTGAAGGGACTGGAGGCATTCTGGCAATGTTCGTCAATGATACAAAGTTAGATGGACAGGCAGGTAGTACTGAAGAGGTGGTGAGGCTGCCAAAAGATTTAGACAGTTAAGGAGAATGGCCAAAGAAATGGCTGATGAAATTCAATGTGAGCAAATGTGAGGTCTTGCACTTTGGAAAAAAGAATACAAGCATGGACTATTTTATAAATGGTGAGAAAATTCATTAAGCCAAAATACAAAGGGATCTGGGAGTGCTCATTCAGGATTCTCTAAAGGTTGACTTGCAGGTTGAGTCCATGGTCAAGAAAGCAAATGTAATGTTGTCATTTATCTCAAGAGGGTTGGAATGTAAAAGCAGTGAGGTGCTATGAAGACTTTATAAAGCTCTAGTCAGGCCCCATTTAGAATACTGTGTCCAGTTTTGGACCCCACATCTCAGGAAGGGGCATTTTGGTACTGGAGCGTGTCCAGCAGAGATTCACATGGATGATCCCTGGAATGGTAGGCCTAACATACGATGAATGTAGGATCCCGGAACTATGTTCGTTAGAGTTCAGAAGGTTGAGGGGAGATCATATAGGAGCTTACAAGATAATGCATGGCTTAGAAAGGGTGGACATTGGGAAATTGTTTCTGTCAGGCAGGGAGACTAGGACTCGTGGGCACAACCTTAGAATGAGAGGGGGGCAATTTAGAACAGAAATGAGGAGATATTTCTTCAGCCAAAGAGTGGTGGGCCTGTGGAATTCATTGCCATGGAGCGCAGTGGAGGCCGGGACATTAAATGTCTTCGAGGCAGAGATTGATAAATTCTTGATCCCGCAAGGAATTAAGGGCTATGGGGAGAGTGCGGGTAAGTGGCGTTGAAATGCCCATCAGCCATGATTGAATGGCGGAGTGGGCCACATGGCCTTGCTTCCACTCTCTTATGGTCTTACATCAGTAAAAATTCATCCTTTCGATTGTCCCTACCAACTTGGGAGGAAGGGGCGTTGGAGTCCGGGAGGGTTTCCAAGATTCCGAGTCCCTGGCTCCATTCCCACCCTACCCGTCACTTAGTATAGTCAACAAATCCGGGAAAAGATGTGTAGGTAATCGGGGCTGGCCTTCGCCCTATCGACGCGTACACTGTCGGTGAGATTTTGCAGTGAGTGAATATCATTGCCGGGGGGGTCTGTTTGAATACCAGAGCTGCCCCCTGAGAGATGTGTATAAAAATTGGAAACAAAAAAAAACGTTTATGTTGAAAATTGCTTCCTCTTAGCTTCTGGGGCTCTCAGGCAAAATCGCCAATAAAATGGAAATGCAAATCAATACAGAGCTTTTGAGTTCCTATTTGACTGGCCCCAGAAGGACAGTCAAATATATTAGAAATGACAAAGCAACGGTATTGTCCCTGCAATGTCTCGTGCCATCTTCACAACTCTCATCAGTTTTTCCAATGACCGTGTGCATATCTCCCCCACCGACTCCTTTTAAGCTTAATGTGATTTAGGAGTGTGTTGGCTCGGGTGAAGGAGAAGGGGTGGGGGTGTGGGGGGGCTGACAATGGGAGGAAGGCAGAAATCCCAAAGAAACTCGGAGCTGCATGAGGATGCTGTGGAAGTTAAACAGAGGATACTGCAGCTGACTGCACACAGTGCCCGAGGTTTCAGTGTCTGAGAGATGGGCGCTAACATTTGTGGGCGGCACGGTGGCACAGTGGTTAGCACTGCTGCCTCACAGCGCCAGGGACCCAGGTTCAATTCCCGCCTCAGGCGACTGACTGTGTGGAGTTTGCACGTTCTCCCAATGTCTGCGTGGGTTTCCTCCGGGTGCTCCGGTTTCCTCCCACAATCCAAAGATGTGCGGGTCAGGTGAATTGGCCATGCTAAATTGCCCATAGTGTTAGGTAAGGGGTAAATGTAGGGGTATGGGTGGGTTGCGCTTCGGTGGGTCGGTGTGGACTTGTTGGGCCGAAGGGCCTGTTTCCACACTGTAAGTAATCTAATCTAATTCGGCATTGATTCTTCACCCTTTGTGTCTGGCACGCACCTGACTCCAGGATCTATTACACGCTGAATGAGGCATTGATTACCAATGGCTTTCCCACAACTGGCTCGGAATGTTTCGCTCCTTGCCGCGCCCCCCCCCCCCCCCCCCCCCCCAACATCCCACCCGCCAGACCCTCAAGCTGCACCACCGCATTCACCGTTCACTGGCCGGAGTTGAGTCGCGGGTCAGGGGGTCTGTCTGAGTGACTGCCTGTGCCACTTCTCTGCCACCTGTGTCTAGGGATGTGTAGGTTAGGGTGAATTGGCCATGCTAAATTGCTCATAGTGCCCAGGGATGTGTAGGTTAGGGTGGATTGGCCATGCTAAATTACCCATAGTGCCCAGTGATGTGCAGGTTAGGATGGAATGGCCATGCTAAATTGCTCATAGTGCCCAGGGATGTTCAGGCTAGGTGGGTTAGCCATGGGAAATGCAGGGTCAGAGGGATAGGCTATGGACGTGGGTCTGGGAGGGATGCTGTTCGCAGTCTGTATGTACTGGATGGGCTGAATGGCCTGTTTCCACAACCTAAAGATTCCAAATAGACCCTGTGCATTGTTTAGGTAGTGCCTTAATTAAGTTGACACTTTTGTCACTTCGCGTTTAAGTGAGTCCAGCTTAGTAAACAAATAGATTTTGTTTGTTGGAAGGGGGGCAGCTAGTTGCAGTCTTGTATAAGCCCTCCTCTGCCTCCAATTCACTGGCTGGTGTGGTGGCATCAATAGACACTCTGCATTTGTATTGTCTCCTCACCAGGTCCAAAGGGAGAAAGGAAGATTGAATTTGGGCATCGGACCAGAATTCAATGAATTACAGAATGGAAGCAGGCCATTTGGCCCACTGAATTCACACCAAGCCTCCCACCCAGGCCCACACCCTATCTTTAGGACTCTGCATTTCCCATGGCTAATCCACCTACCATGCACATCTTTGGATTGTGGGAGGAAACCATAACACCCAGCAGAACCCCACAGGGAGAACGTGCAAACTCCACACAGACAGTCGCCTGAGGCTGGAATTGAACCCAGGTCCCTGGTGTTGTGAGGCAGTAGTGCTAACCACTGAGCCACCGTGTTACCCCATGAGCAGCCACTGAAAATGAGAGAAGACTTTGAGCTCAGGAGAGATGGGAAACAAGACAGTGCTGTTAATTGAAGGAGATTTGAAGAGGGTGAGGCTATGAAGACTGAATAGACGAAAGTGAGTACTGCAGACGCTGGAGGTCAGAGTCAAGATCAGAGTGGTGCTGGAAAAGCACAGCAGGTCAGACAGCATCTGAGGAGCAGGAAAATCGACATTTCCAGAAACATCGATTTTCCTGCTCCTCGGATGCTGCCTGACCTGCTGTGCTTTTCCAGCACCACTCTCATCTTGACTGCGAATGCTGAATGTTCTGCCACTGGTGTTGGAGTGGAAATGTACAAAAAACAAAACGGACTTTGAACATTGAGTGTGGGACTGGCAGGGGGATCGGAGGGGATGGATTTGCCAAAGATAAAAATGTCAGTATCTAGAGTCAGCACTGCAAGTCTGTCATTCACACTGAATGAGCTAAACCCTTCCCTTTGCAAGTTGATAACATGAAGTAAAAGAGTGCAATATAAAAAGAAATTACACGTTTGGCCAGGCATAACGACAGGCAATCAGCACTTTCAGCAAACAACTGTTTGACAAACCTGCTGGGCTCCGCATCACCCTTTATAACCCAGCGCATGCTGCTACCTTCACAGGGAAAATCGCCTAGGGAAGGCAGGTTTGCACGTAGCCTTGACTATATTTTACCCATCAGCAGCAATATTCTGAACACTATTTTAACCAGATTTTGTTCGAACTGGGTTTGCATTTGTTTTTTTGTTTGTTATCTGATGCTGAACTGCCCAACTGAAACTAGAGCATTCTACATTTTCACAACAATTCACATCCTCTCACAGCACAGGTACAGGGGGAAGCCATGAAGCCCCCCTAGACTCATTTGGGACAGATCGGAGCCGCACAGTGGCTCAGTGGTTAGCACAGCGACCCAGGTTCAAATCCAGTCTTGGATGCGTGGAGTTTGCACATTCCCCCCCGTGTCTGTATGGGTTTCCTCCGGGTGCTCCGGTTTCCTCCCACAATCCAAAGATGTGCAGGTCAGGGTGGATTGACCACGTTAAATTGCTCATAGTCTTAGGTGCATTAGTCCAAGGGAAAGGGGGTCTGAGTGGGTTGCTCTTCAGAGGATCGGTGTGGATGTGTTGGGCTGAAGGGCCTGTTTCCACACTGTAGGGAATATAATCTAATCTAATCTGTAACCTCATTTCATACACCCACTGTTATTCCATCTTTCTGAACTGTCGGTTAATAAGTGCCTATCAATGTTTTGAGTCCGGTGACCCTTCTGATGAGGAGTTATCTGGACTCAAAACATTAGTTTGCTCTCTTCCTCTCTCTCCCTCTCTGTCTCCCTGGAAAAAGTGAGGACTGCAGGCTCTGGAGAGTTAGAGACTGAAAAGCCCACCAGGTCAGGCAGCACCCGAGGACCAGGCGAGGGGATGTTTCAGGCAATAAGCCTTTCTCCCTGGATGCTGCCCGACCTCTAGTGATCCCCAACACTTGCTGTTTTCAGACCCTTATTCAGAACTGTTCTGATGTGGAGGAGCTGCTGTTGGACTGGGGGTGGACAAAGTCAGAAGTCGCACAACACTAGGTTATAATCCAACCGGCTGATTTGAAATCACAAGCTTTCAGCACCCTGCCCCTTTGTCAGGGGAAGTCAGGCTTTACTAATGAAGGGGCAGTGCTCCAAAAGCTAGTGATTTCAAATAAACATTTCAAACTATAACCTGGTGTCATGTGACTTCTGACTCAGAATTATTCTGTACGAGGGACTTGGAAGATTAACGTTGCTTTCTCTCTCCACAGATACTGCCAGACCTGTCGAGTTTCTGTTTTTGTTTCAGGTTTCCAGCATCTGCAGTTGTTTGTTTTTCAATAAACATCTAACAATCTTTAATGTAAAATGTATATACCCAGACACTGGGCGATGTTATGGTTCCAACTGGGAGGTCCCAGGTTGTTAAACTCTCAAGTGAGGATGGATGAACTGACTCCCGTACCTCATTCATCAACCCCCCCGCCCCTCAACCCCACCCCCCCCACCCCACACCCACCCACCCCACCCCTTACCCCTCACTCTCCCCGGTTGGTCGCAACAAAGTTGATTTGTAACAGATTCTTTCTCTGTGGATAACTTTCTCCCAGGCCCGAGTAAATCTATGCTTCAAAAAGGAGCCAATTTAACCGGGCCTCTTTGAATTAACAAGGAGTGAGATTATTAATTAGTAAATGGGAATAGAATGGGCAGTCAACACGCACACACTCACACACACACTCTCTCACACACACTCTTACACACACTCTCTTAAACACACACTCTCACATACACACATACAAACACACACACACTCACACATACTCACACACACACACACTCTCTCATACACACATACGCACTCTCACACACACACTCTGACACACACTCTCTCACACACACACTCACACACACACACTCACACACAAACTCTCACACACACTCTCACACGCACACACACACTCACGCACGCACTTACACACACACTCTCACACTCACACACAAACTCTCACACACATTCTCACACACACACACGCACACTCGCACACACACACACTCTCTCTCACACACACACACACACACACACATATGCTATCTCTCTCTCTCACACACATATGCACACACACACACACACACACATGCTATCTCTCTCTCTCACACACATATACACACACACACACACACATATGTTTTCTCTCACAGGCTCACACACATACACTTAAACATACACTGTCTCACCAAGCACATACATACACTTACACACGCACTTTCTCACACACGCAGAAACACACACACATGCACACACGCACACACATGCACACACAGGCACACATGCTGTCTCATACAGACACACACATTCAGACACACACGCACGCGCACACACACACACACACACACACACACACACACATCCAAAACAGTGAAAGTTAAAATAAATGCCGATATAGAATCTGTCTCTGAACTGTTCATGAAGAGTAGGTTGTTCAATCTTGCAGCTTTGGAATCAGAGGTTATTGATAATATTTTAACGCTGACATTGACAGTTAACAGTCGGATTTGTCTTCCTTAGTTTTGCAAATCGGTGGAGATTCTGGAGTTTGAATTTGTTTCGTCAGTGATTGAACTGTAGCATTCAGCATTTATTGCCCTATTTGCCCTAACTCCCCTCCTGACTCCCCAAAGCCTGCCCACCATCTACAAGGCACAAGTCAGGAGTGGGATGGAATACTCCCCACTTGCCCTGGGTGGGGGCAGCTCCAACAACACTCAAGAAGCTCAACACCATCCAGGGCAAAGCAGCCGACTTGGTTAACACCACATCTGCAAGTATCCATTCCCTCTACCACCAACACTCAGTAGGCCAGGTGTATACACTTAGCACCTTTAAACCCATGGTCACTTCCATCGAGAAGGAAAAGGGCAGCAGATACATGGGAACACCACCCACCTTCAAGATCCCCTTCAAGCCACTCACCATCCAGACTTGGATTTATATCTCCGGTGTCGCTGGGTCAGAATCCTGGAATTTCCTCCTGAAGGGAATTGTGGGTCAAGCCACAGCAGGTAGATTGCAACGGTTCGACCCCATCTTCGCAAGGGGACAACTAGGGACGGGCAATAAATGCTGGGCCCAGCCAGTGATGCCCCACATCCCACAAGTGGATAAAAAGAATTATAGAAGTCAGGAGCTGCAATCGATCAGGATCAATGCAAGAATACCAAATTTCAAACAGTTGCAATAGGAGAAAAGGGTGCTGATTGGTTGACAGGGCTCCTCTGACTGGCTGAGGTGTTGCCATGGAGAATGCAAGAGAGAACTAAAGGGTCTCCAAACACCAAAGTATTTCAGAAAAGGTATCAGACTTGAACAAATTAGTCTATAGTTTATTCTCCAACTGAAACCTTCAGTGTAGAAGAAAAGTCGGACAAACATTTTCAGAAGGTAAAAGAGGGGTTTTAAAGGATATTGATGTGAGTGAAATGAGGCACTAGTGGTATTTGTGAACTCATAGAGGAAACGTCACTAAAGTCAGAAACTGCTGGAAGTAGCCAGGGCTGGGCAGGCAGAGAAAGGATTGCAGACAATCTTCCAGGGTTTCGAAGCAAATTTCGGATTGTTTATCACTCTGCTGGAAGCGCTGAGTCTGTCACTTTTCACTGCACTGAGTTCGGGATCTGCAGCATTTG
This sequence comes from Hemiscyllium ocellatum, assembly GCF_020745735.1. Classification (NCBI taxonomy): domain Eukaryota; kingdom Metazoa; phylum Chordata; class Chondrichthyes; order Orectolobiformes; family Hemiscylliidae; genus Hemiscyllium; species Hemiscyllium ocellatum. The sequence goes on along the minus strand of NC_083445.1, from coordinate 10,826,338 downwards.
ACGTGTATGATGGCATCGGCGTCTGTGATCCTGAATGTTAGGTTTAGCGTAAAACCTGATCTCAAGTGCATGCAAGGTTAGATACAGCTGTAACCTCCTCCAGCCCCTACACCCCCTCCCTATCCCTGTAACCTCCTCCTGCCCCTACACCCCTCGCTATCCCTGTAACCCCCTCCAGCCCCTACACCCCTCCCTATCCCTGTAACCCCCTCCAGCCCCTACACCCCCTCCCTATCCCTGTAACCCCCTCCAGCCCCTACACCCCTCCCTATCCCTGTAACCTCCTCCAGCCCCTACACCCCCTCCCTATCCCTGTAACCTCCTCCTGCCCCTACACCCCTCGCTATCCCTGTAACCCCCTCCAGCCCCTACACCCCCTCCCTATCTCTGTAACCCCCTCCACCCCCTACACCTCCTCCGTATCCCTGTAACCCCCTCCATCCCCCTACACTCCCTCCCTATCTCTGTAACCCCCTCCAGCCCCTATACCCCCTCCCTATCCCTGTAACCCCCTCCAGCCCCTACACCCCCTCCCTATCCCTGTAACCCCCTCCAGCCCCTACACCCCTCCCTATCTCTGTAACCCCCTCCAGCCCCTACACCCCTCCCTATCCCTGTAACCTCCTCCTGCCCCTACACCCCCTCCCTATCCCTGTAACCCGCTCCATCCCCCACACCCCCTCCCTATCTCTGTAACCCCCTCCAACCCCTACACCCCCTCCCTATCTCTGTAACCCCCTCCAACCCCTACACCCCCTCCCTATCTCTGTAACCCCCTCCAACCCCTACATCCCTCCCTATCCCTGTAACCTCCTCCAGCCCCTACACCCCCTCCCTATCCCTGTAACCCCCTCCAGCCCCTACACCCCCTCCCTATGCCTGTAACCTCCTCCAGCCCCTACACCCCCTCCCTATCTCTGTAACCCCCTCCTGCCCCTACATCCCTCCCTATCCCTGTAACCCGCTCCATCCCCCTACACCCCCTCCCTATCTCTGTAACTCCCTCCAACCCCTTCATCCCTCCCTATCCCTGTAACCCCCTCCAGCCCCTACACCCCTCCCTATCCCTGTAACCCCCTCCAGCCCCTACACCCCCTCCCTATCCCTGTAACCTCCTCCAGCCCCTACACCCCCTCCCTATCCCTGTAACCCCCTCCTGCCCCTACACCCCTCCCTATTCCTGTAACCTCCTCCAGCCCCTACACCCCCTCCCTATCTCTGTAACCCCCTCCAGCCCCTACACCCCTCCCTATCCCTGTAACCCCCTCCAGCCCCGACACCCCCTCCCTATCCCTGTAACCCCCTCCAGCCCCTACACCCCTCCCTATCTCTGTAACCTCCTCCAGCCCCGACACCCCCTCCCTATCCCTGTAACCCCCTCCAACCCCTACATCCCTCCCTATCCCTGTAACCCGCACCATCCCCCTACACCCCTCCCTATCTCTGTAATCCCCTCCAACCCCTACACCCCTCCCTATCCCTGTAACCCCCTCCAGCCCCTACACCCCTCCCTATCCCTGTAACCTCCTCCAGCCCCTACACCCCCTCCCTATCTCTGTAACCTCCTCCAGCCCCGACACCCCCTCCCTATCCCTGTAACCCCCTCCAACCCCTACATCCCTCCCTATCCCTGTAACCCGCTCCATCCCCCTACACCCCTCCCTATCTCTGTAATCCCCTCCAACCCCTACACCCCTCCCTATCCCTGTCACCTCCTCCACCCCCTACACCCCCTCCCTATTCCTGTAACCTCCTCCAGCCCCTACACCCCTCCCTATTCCTGTAACCTCCTCCAGCCCATACACCCCCTCCCTATCTCTGTAACCCCCTCCACCCCTACACCCCCTCCCTATCCCTGTAACCCCCTCCAACCCCTACATCCCTCCCTATCCCTGTAACCCCCTCCAGCCCCTACACCCCCTCCCTATCCCTGTAACCCCCTCCAGCCCCTACACCCCTCCCTATCTCTGTAACCCCCTCCAGCCCCTACACCCCCTCCCTATCCCTGTAACCCGCTCCATCCCCCTACACCCCTCCCTATCTCTGTAATCCCCTCCAACCCCTACACCCCCTCCCTATCCCTGTAACCTCCTCCAGCCCCTACACCCCCTCCCTATCCCTGTCACCTCCTCCACCCCCTACACCCCCTCCCTATTCCTGTAACCTCCTCCAGCCCCTACACCCCCTCCCTATCTCTGTAACCCCCTCCACCCCTACACCCCCTCCCTATTCCTGTAATCCCCTCCTGCCCCTACACCCCCTCCCTATCCCTGTAACCTCCTCCAGCCCCTACACCCCCTCCCTATCCCTGTAACCCCCTCCAACCCCTACATCCCTCCCTATCCCTGTAACCCCCTCCAGCCCCTACACCCCCTCCCTATCCCTGTAACCTCCTTGATCCTCTCAAATCTGTGTCAACTTGGCCGCGTTAAGCCTGAAGGCACGCCATTCTCTCCCCACACGATGTGGTCACCGTATGAGTGAAGCGATCAGTGAATTGCTGGGAGTGATATCCACCGTGCCCTGCCTGTTACAGGGAGCTGGTTAAAACGGTGAGGGATGCGGAGTCCACTTTTAATCAACTCTCCAGGCCCTGCGATTCTCAGAATCTAATCAGGAGGTGAGGCGTTGGGTGTACAGGCCCAGCCAGTTAATGGGCAATTTGGATTTAGAAACTACTGAGTCAATCCCGATGTATTCCAATGGAGAGTCTGTCTGGCTGACAGCAGCAGGTTAGAGCTATTACTCCTTGGGCAGGGATCCAAGTCAGTGAAATGGATGCATCGCTGGATGGGCTGATAAGTACAGAACGGGGGAAGGTCATAGATCTCGCTAAGCTAGCGTTTCCATCAGATACTGTACCATCGAGAGACGAGAGAGGAATGTAGGAACAAAGGTAGGCCATTCTGCCCATCCAACCTGGTCCCTCCCACAGTGCTGGCCAATTGATCAGAGTCAAGATTAGAATGGTGCTGGAAAAGCACAAGCAGGTCAGGCAGCATCCGAGGAGCAGGAGAGTCAATGTTTTGGGCATAAGTCCTTCATCATTCCTGATGAAGGGCTTTTGCCCGAAACGTCGATTTCCCTGCTCCTTGGATGCCGCCTGACCTGCTGTGCTTTTCCAGCCCCACTCTGATCTGAACTCCCAGTCCTCACCTTCGCCTGAGCTGAAAAATGTGTTGCTGGAAAAGCGCAGCAGGTCAGGCAGCATCCAAGGAGCAGGAGAATCGACGTTTCGGGCATGAGCCCTTCTTCAGGAATGCCCGAAACATTGATTCTCCTTCTCCTTGGATGCTGCCTGACCTTCTGCGGTTTTCCAGCAACACATTTTTCAGCTCTGATCTCCAGCATCTGCAGTCCTCACTTTCTCCTCACTTTTGCCTGGCCAACTGTTGCCTTTTAGCCATGTTATCCCCCCAATCCCACACCCCACCAGTCTTTTTTTATCCATCTCCACCTTTAACATACAATGAGGCCTAGCTTCCCCTGGTGTAGGCAATCCCAAGGTCCTCTGAGCGAAATCAAAATTCTTCCCATCTTGGTCCGAAGTGGCGTTCCCTTGATTATGAACTTGTTCTAGCCTTTTCCAACAAGGGAGAGCAGTGTAGCTGCATCAATCCTTTCCGAGCCCTTAACCCCTGTTGGAAGTTTCAATGAAATCACCTCTAGTTGCTCAAAACCTTCGAGAATACAGGCCCGGTTTTGCCCAATCTCTCTTCAAAAGCCTCCACCACCCCGGGATCAAATCTAGTGAATTCTCTCAGAGGTGAGTATATCATTCCTGAAGTAAGGGGACAAAATCGCACACAGGTGTGGGATGAAGCAAGCTTCTATACACTCAGAAAGGGAATCTTTCCCATTCCTGAAATTAACTCAACAAGGCCCCAGGGAGGAAAATTCCTTCGCCTCACACCTCTCCCCACTTCTGGAGTGTAATGTGAGGAATACAGCCAGCTAAAAATCTGGAATTAACGGTGAGCACGAGTCAGTTTTGGTGGCACGGTGTCTTAGTGGTTAGCACTGTTGCCTCAGGGGCCCAGGTTCGATTCCAGCCTCGGGTGACTGTCTGTGTGGAGTTTGCACATTCTCCCCGTGTCTGCATGGATTTCCTCCGGGTGCTCCGGTTCCCCCCACCACCACCCCCCCCAGTCCAAAGATCTGCAGTTTGGGAAATTGCTGAAGAGCGTGGTGCTGGAAAAGCACAGCAGGTCAGGCAGCATCCGAGGAGCAGGAGAATCGACGTTTCGGGCATAAGCCCTTCGTCAGGAATAAGGCTTTTGCCCGAAATGTCGACTCTCCTGCTCCTGGGACGCTGCCTGACCTGCTGCGCTTTTCCAGCACCACACTCTTTGACTCTGATCTCCAGCATCTGCAGTCCTCACTTTCTCCTAGTGCTAAATTGTCCCAGCCTTGGATGGGTTAGCCGTGGGAAAGGTGGGTGGGGGAGGATTGTGGGTCTGGGTGGAGGGTCAGTGTGGACTCGATGGGCCAAATCACCTACTTCCACACTGCAGGGATTCTAATGATTGTCGATTATCAGGTAAAATGGATCTGGTTCACTCATGCCCTTTCGGGAAGGAATCTGCAGTCCTTACCTGGTCTGGCCTACATGTGACTCCAGATCCACAGCAATGTGGGTGTCACAGTTAACTTCCCTCTGGTCAGTTAGGGATGGGCAATAAATGGGTAATAACGCTTCTTTCAATCATGTTGCTTGGAGGATGTCTATTGACTAAGAAACCAGGCCGACCCTCCTCTGTCTTTCTATGAAAGACATCCTGTAATGACACACACTCGCCTGAGGCTCAATACGAATTTAGCGAAATAAATCAAAAACAGAAAGTGCTGGGGCAGCTCAGCAGACCCAGTAGCGCCTGCGGAGAGAGAAGAACAGAGCTCACCCTTCATGTACAGTATGGCCCTTCTTCAGAGGCTTCCAGATGGACAGGAGAACAGACGAGGGGCGGGTGACACGGGAAATGCTCAATGTTGAACGTCAGTAGACCCAGGATTGACCGTATTGGAGTGTTGGATTGATTAGGATCTGGACTCAAGCGTTGCCCCCAGCTCAGGCGTCAGAGGCAATGCTACCCTTTTGATGGTGATATCTTTCAAAAGGAGGTTGAATTGAAGAGTTGCTTGGTCTACCCGTCAGGCCTGATGAAGGGCTTTTGCCCGAAATGTCGGTTTTCCTGCTCCTCGGATGATGCCTGGCCTGCTGTGCTTTTCCAGCACCGCTCTGTCTATCCATCAGTCCACCCTCCCCACTCAACTCTCTCTCACATTTATTTTTCCTTTTCCAATCTTGCAAGGCTGGGCTTGACGGAAGCCCCCTTCTCGCTCACTGACGCTGCCTAGGGAAGGAGATCCTTGCCTGGTCTGGCCTACACGTGACTCCAGCCCTACAGTAATGCTCCCTGTAACAGCCAAGCCAGTCAAACAATTCAAAGTCCCAAAGGAATGGGCGACAAATTCGGGGTTTGCCAATTACATCCACTTTCAAATACAGAATCCTTACATTGGCCGTTTGGCTCATCAGGCCTGAACCAAGTTTCCAAAGTACATCGCCCCCCCCCCCCAGACCCAGCCCCCTACACTATCCCTGTAACCCTGCATTTCCCATGGCTAATTCACCCATCCTGCCCGTTCCTGGGCATTATGGGTAATTTAGCATGGCCAACCCACCTTAACCTGCACATCCTTGGACTGCGGGAGGAAACCCACGCAGACATGGGGGAGAATATGCACACTCCACACAGACAGTCGCCCGAGGATGGAATCGAACCCGGGTCCCTGGCGCCATGAGGCAGCGGTGCCAACCATTGAGCCACCATGCCACCTCTAAACATTTATTTCTGACAATTATGCATCTTTCACCTAATTTCCTATCCACCAGCCCTGATGGTTTTAACTCAATCCTTCACGGGGTACTCCATTTCCCGCTAATCCCCCCGCGATCCTCCCTTCAAATAGCCCACCTTTATACATGTCCCAGAAATGGAGTGATGCTAAACTATTTGCCTATAGAGGGAATCACAGACCAGCCTTCTTCCAAGGACAGCGAAGTTGAACTGCACCAACCAACGAGCTAATTAGAGTCACATGAATGCTAGAGTCGCTGACATTGGCAGATTTCCTTCTCTAAAAGGCGTGAGCGAACCAGATCTTACTTTTACACCAATCAATGCTAACATCATGGATGCCATTGCTGAGGCTGGCTCTTGATTTGAGATGTATTAATCGAGTATCAATCCCCACTGAAAGTCGCGGGTGGAGAGTGTTGAGAAGAAGGTGTTTGGTATGTCTGCCTTTATTGGTCAGTGCGTTGAGTACAGGAGTTGCGAGGTCATGTTGCGGCTGCACAGGACATTGGTTAGGCCACTTTTGGAATATTGCATTCAATTCTGGTCTCCCTGCTATAGGAAGGATGTTGTGAAATTTGAAAGGGTTCAGAAAAGATTTGCAAGGATGTTGCCAGGGTTGGAGGGTTTGAGCTACAGGGAGAGGCTGAACAGGCTGGGGCTGTTTTCCCTGGAGCGTCGGAGGCTGAGGGGTGACCTCATAGAGGTTTATAAAATCATGAGGGGCATGGATAGGGTAAATAGACAAGGTCTTTTCCCCAGGGTGGGGGAGTCCAGAACTAGAGGGCATAGGTTTAATGTGAGAGGGTAAAGATTTAGAAGGGGCAAAAGGGGAGCTTGTACATGCAGAGGGTGAGGCGTGTATACAGTGAGCATTTAAAAGGCATCTGGATGAGTATTTGAATAGGAAGAGTTTGGAGGGATATGGGTTGAATCCTGGCAAATGGGACTAGATTAATTTAGGATATCTGGTCGGCATGGACAAGTTGGACTGAAGGGTCTGTTTCCATGCTGTACACCTCTATGGAGAAAGTGAGGACTGCAGATGCTGGAGATCAGAGCTGAAAATGTGTTGCTGGAAAAGCGCAGCAGGTCAGGCAGCATCCAAGGAGCAGGAGAATCGACATTTTGGGCATGTGTTTCCTGAAGAAGGGCTCATGCCCGAAACGTCGAATCTCCTGCTCCTTGGATGCTGCCTGATCTGCTGCGCTTTCCCAGCAACACATTTTCAGCAGTACAGCTCTATGACCCTATGGTGAGATTTGAACTCACATTTCCCACAGTATTGGTCTGACTTCTGTCTCACTAGTACAACGCCATTAGCCCCCAAGGCCCCCATCACCATGCTGCAGGGTGAGTGAATGGGTACAGAGAGATGAGTTGTAAGATTGAAATGAGTTAGATAGACTGTGAGTAGTAAGACCAGCACAGATTTGAGGGGCAGAATGGCCCAATCCTGCACCGATGTATATCTAAAGCCTCTGTTAGCAGCCGGTTGGTGAAGGAGCAGTGTTGCAGCAGGTCATTTCCCAGAACTGACTGTGTCGGCGATGCGATGGATAGGAAATTGATCCGATCGGAGGCAGAGTAAGGAAAAAAAAACGTGGATATGCACAAGGTCCTTCATTATTAAATCTCAGTCAGTAGCATCAGTTTCATCTGATGGATACATAATGCTGGAAACGAACCCTTTGTTCTGTGGCTGGTTCAGGTCTTCAGTCGATTAAGAGCAGAAATTTAGCACGGAAATCAATAGTACATCAGGCACTCAGTGACGAGTCAGGAAGTTTGGATGTATAAAAAATTAATGTAACCAGTTGAGTGTTCATCTCAGGGGTAGAGATAAGGTTCTCAGTACAAAAAGAAACACATTGACAATTTACTGATGGAAAAATATACAAGTTCTGTTTAGAGGTTTCAGGGGAATAAGATTGAATTAATGGCCGGAGACTGAGTTGGCAGTACATCCAGATTGTAATGCAGAGCTGTTACAGTGTTCCTGCAGGATATAGTTTTAAATTGGAAGGGGGCTTCTCATCATTGCTAATCAATCCTTCTTTATCTGGGATGCAACAACGCAGAGTGAACAAAGCACGTGTTGCCTTGAATTCGAATCTTGCTGGATCTTTCAGCCTCACACCCATAATTACGAGACCCTCCAGCTGGTTCTAGGATAGTGCAGCACTTGCTGAGCAATCCTGTGTGTGCTGATAGCTCCACTCACAACCGTTTTAATAAGGTCTTCAGCCTAGCTTCCAACATGGCTCACTCGTACTTGCTAAAAGCAGGATACATCTGGACACAGGAACCCGTTCCCTACAAACAGATGAGTCACAGGGTCATACGGCACGGAAACAGACCCAACCAGTCCATGCCGAAACATAATCCCAAACTAAGCCAGTCCCACCTTCCTGCTCATATCCTTCCAAACCTTTCCTATTCATGTACAGATCCAAATGTCTTTTAAACATTGTAACTGCACCCTCACCTACTACTTTCTCAGGAAGTTCATTCCACACGCAAACCACCGTCTGTGTAAGAAATTTGCCCGTCGTGTCTTCTTTTAAATCTCTCACCTTAAAAATGTGCCCCCTCATCTTGAAATCCCCTACTTTAGGGAAAGGATAATGACCATTAACTCTATATATACCCCTCATTATTTTATATACTTCTATCAAGTCACATCGCACCCTCCTACTCTCCAGTGAAAGAAGTCCCCGCCTATACAGCCTTTCATTATAACTCAATCCTTCCAGACCTGGCCACACCTTCTGAACACTTTTCAGCTTAATCCTTTATATAACTGTATGTTGAAGATTCCTTTGAATTACCTGGGTGCTCCAGGACCCAATAGTTCCCTTTTGCTTTCTGCAATGACTCAGCCAATCAGAATCAGCCAATCAGGACCTCACACCCTGCGAAATAAGTTGTTGCGATGGTTTGAAATTTGGCATTCTTGCATTGATCCTGATTAGTTGCAGCATGAAGAGATTTGGTAGCTCATCTCTACTTTCATCAACACAGACAAAACGTCAGTAACTTCTGTTGAGTTGGCAAAAGAGGGAGACTAGGAGAATCTTATTTTTCACACGGGGAACTGTTACGGTCTGAAATACAAATTCACTCTGTCACTTCCAACAGGAAATCACGTGGGCCATGGTGAGAGTCATTGGCTAGTTCCCTCAAAGAGACAGCACGGGCGCAGTAGGTGAAATGGTCTCCCACTTTGTTGACTGACACCGAAATAACTCCACAGAGGCTGGTATTCTGGCACCAAGCCAGCCTTTATGTGGAGAGTCCTTGACACTGATCCAGTTCCCTCAGACCCAGCCCTCAGAACCCCCGACGTTCCTGTTTTTGTTAGCGTAAACAGAACCAGTGACAGTCCTGTTTATTGTTGTGGCCGAGCTGGGAATTTGTCTTGCAGACGAATTCCCAGCTCTGCGAACAGACCCACAACAACCAGCACCCGAGCTACAAATCTTCTCCCAAACTTTGAGGCCCTGCTTATTCTTATTTCTCTTTTTTTTTCTTTTAACCCCACACTACCGCCTAACTGCGGTAGTGCTTATTTTTTTCCCCAGCACCCATGGTGTGTGTGTGCAGGTGTGAGACACAGTGAGAGACACAAGGTGCATGAATCTTTATTCAAATTCCCACCACCAGGAAGAAAGGAAAACACCCGAGTGGCCAGTGACAAGCAGTGCCCTTCACATCAAAGGGCAATGCTGTGTGAACAAACAGTGAAGGGGAGGGCGGGGATTAAATCAAAATAGAGTTGGGGGTGGGGGGGAAATGATGCACTCCACTCCCTGCGGCACCCACCTCTCCCTGAACAACTCCAGGGTGTTGGTGGACACCGCGTGCTCCTTCTCCAAGGACACCCGGGCCCTAACGTAACAGCGGAAGAGGGGCAGACACTCAGCCCTAACAACCCCCTCCATGGCCCGCTGCCTGGACCTGTTTATGACCAGTTTGGCCAGGGACACTCCTGTTTATTTTTTTTTCTCTTTTTTTTATAGGAAAACACCCAAGTGACCAGTGACAAGCAGTGCCCACTACTACCCTGTTTTTTTTTCTTCTTTTTTTTGTGTAGTTGTGAGACGCAGTGAGAGACACAAAGTGCATGAATCTTTATTCAATTTCCACCACGAGGAAAATAGGAAAACACCCAAGTGGCCTGTGACAAGCAGTGCCCTGGCACTCCTGTTTATTTTTTTTTGTTTTTTTTTGTGAACAAACAGTGAAGGGGAGGGCAGGGACTAAATCAAAATAGAGTTGGAGGGGGAAATGATGCACTCCACTCCCTGCGGCGCCCACCTATCCCTGAACAACTCCAGGGTGTTGGTGGACACCGCGTGCTCCTTCTCCAAGGACACCCGGGCCCTAACGTAACCGCCGAAGAGGGGCAGGCAGTCGGCCCTAACGACCCCCTCCATGCCCCGCTGTCTGGACCTGTTTATGGCCAGTTTGGCTGCACTCCTGTTTATATCTGTCAGCCAGGGCTCCCTGATTGGACCAGGTTAACAGCCTCAATCAGGGAACTCAGATTCTATGAGGTCCATCTGGGCCAGCTTTGTTACAATCACTATGGATACAAAGATGACTCTCTGGTTAGACAGTCAGCTGGTTAGTCCAAGCAGAGTATTGTGAACAGAACTTGGTGACTGTGTTGTTTTGTAAATCTGAGTTAAGCTGCCTCCTTTGATTCTGACTTCAGACAGAGGACAACAAATGCTGGAACAGGCTATTGACAAGACCTGAAGAAAGGGAGATCCAGATGAGAGGTGAATGTAGTAAGCAGCAGAAATGAAAGGAAGTGCTTATTTTGGTCACAGCAAGTTTGATCATCTTGAATGAGAGGAGGCGGGGGCAGTCGGTGTGTGCAGATTTGTTGGTAACTTCCCAAAAGGGAATTTGCTACCTTCTCCTCATTCATTCACAGGGTGTGGGCATCACTGGCTGTGCCCAGCATTTATTGCCAGTCCCTAAATGGGGACAAAGATGACTCCCTGGTTAGGCAGTCAGCGTAAGGCTGGTTAGTCCAAGCAGAGTATTGAGAACAGAACTTGGTGACTCTTTAGCACCAGCCAGCTCAGAGTCAGTCCCCTAAACTGAGGAGATTCCAAATCTCCTGATTATTTCTTTTTATTCTACTAACTGAGGTAGTGCTCAGCCCCAATCGACAGCACGGTGGCTCAGTGGTTAGCATTGCTGTCTCACAGCACCAGGGACCCGGGTTCAATTCCAGCCTCTGTGTGGAGTTTTCTACGTTCTCCCCATGTTCTGGGTGGGTTTGCTCCGGTTTCCTCCCACAGTCACAAAGATGTGCAGGTTAGGGGTGACTTGGCCATGCTAACTTGCCCATCGTGTTAGGTGCATTAGTCAGAGGGAAATGGGTCACTCTTCGGAGGGTCAGTGTGGGCTGAAGGGCCTGTTTCCACGCTGTCGGGAATCTAATCTTATTGGATGGCCATACAGACTCGATAGGTTTTTAGATTAGATTACTTACAGTGTGGAAACAGGCCCTTCAGCCCAACAAGTCCACACCAACCCGCCGAAGCGCAACCCACCCATACCCCTACATTTACCCCTTTACCTAACACTACGGGCAATTTAGCATGGCCAATTCACCTGACCCGCACATCTTTGGACTGTGGGAGGAAACCGTAGCACCCAGAGGAAACCCACGCAGACACGGGGAGAACGTGCAAACTCCACACAGTCAGTCGCCTGAGTCGGGAATTGAACCCGGGTCTCAGGCGCTGTGAGGCAGCAGTGCTAACCACTGTGCCACCGTGCCGCCCACAGGTTGAATGGCACATTTCAGCTCCTATGGTCTAATGGTTTGAGGCAGTTGGAGAGCAGGGTCAATGCCATGTTTTTGTGAAGAGCTCACACAACTCTCCCATGCTCTAAATCTCTACCAACGGCTGGTCCAGGCAGAGTTTTTGATGCTTTATCCATCGACGCAAGACCACCCAGTAATGAGCGCAGAGCTCCATTGAAAACAAGTTGCGCTGTCAGTTTGCAGAATATGACACTTTCATTCTCAGAGAAGTGTGAGGGAGGCAGCTGAAAAACTATGACTGCACAGGACCCACGCAATATGCAGGACCATCCTCAACGCATCAGCTGCAACAACAGGCTCTATTCAAATGCAGAGCAGTACAGGTGGCACATGAAGAGATTACAAACTCAGATTGGGCCCTGAATTCAATCACCCTGAGGATAATAGTTTCAAACTCGAGCCAAAATCTGACCTTTGCATTCACTGTAAAATGTGGAGGACTCGATTAATGTTCAAAGGTTAGGAATTTTAATTAAACATTGAATTCTTTTCCCTGTCGTCTTCCACAATTAAAATTCCGATATTAAAAAAAAAGCTGCTGCTAATTGTTTCAAAGAATGTACTATAAATGATGAACTATAAAAGGCCATAACTTCAAATGAGTTTTTTTTAAGATATTAGTGATGCAGAAAATGTGACAATGTTACAATGGGAAATATCAAACATGTGAGAAACATTTCATTTTTTTTTGATGATACTCTTAGGATTCAGAATTAAAATGTAATTATGAAGTTATTAATGCTGAATTACATGGTTAGTCATGGTGTTCCACACTTGTCCTTCATATGTATCTTGTTTTAAAAATGCACTCAATATGGGATGTGGACGCCATTAAGTGAAGCCCACCTTTGTTGACCTGCCCCTTGAAGCGAGTGCCTCTGCACAATCATTTCAAAGGGTGGCTAAGGGTCAATGCGTTGCTGTGGGTCTGGAGACACAGACTAGGCAAAAGCTTAAAGACCATGAGAGACACATTTCAGTCCCAGCAAGAATCAATAGTTGCCCATGGTTACCATCACTGAAATTAGTCTTTTCCAATTCTGGGGGTTAGTGAGGGCCCACCTACAGTGTTCCCGACAGTGTGGAAACAGAGCCCTCAGCCCACACCGACCCTCCAAAGAGCAACCCACCCAGACCCATTTCCCTCTGACTAATGCACCTAACACTATGGGCAAGTTAGCACGGCCAATTCACAATGGGGATTTGGAGCCCCCACCCGCAAGGCTCAACGATTCAGGGGCATAGTCATTCCGCCACCATCACCCAGGAAGTGAGGTGGGATGGGGCGAGTAAAAAGATAAGTAGGAGAATTTGGTTCATTGCCCTGTGCCTAATGTTGGACCCCAGACCTTGGGAGCATCTCATCTCTCGTAACCACCTCTTCCTGAGACATTTGGCAGACTTGCGAAAAAACCCAAACTTGCGAGGCACTCATTTTTTCGCAGCTTTATTTTCCCTCTGCTCAGAATCTCGAAAGTGTGAGGCACCGAAGGCAGACATTTGGCCCACCGCTCGCACCGACACTGGCTATTCAAGCGAACGCTATTTGAGGGTAACCACCTTGGTGTGGGCAAAGGATGGAGGGTGGGGATGGCAGATACGTAACAGAGTAGGAATGCATGGGTGTTTATCTGAACGGCAGACAGTGGGGTACCACAGGGATCAGTGCTTACAGCTCAGCTACCTGGAATATATACGAGTGATTTAGATGGGGGAGCCAAATCTCCAGACTTATCACCTGCTCACCGTGGACCAGAGTGTGGGGTGATGTGCACTGCTCCTGTGAATCAGGGTGACTCCAGAAGGGAGTGGGAAAGACTTCCGTTCATATAGCAACCCGTCTCAGCCTGAGGGTACCCCCAAAGCTGTGTTGAAGGTGGAGGAGACAGGTTGAAGCCGGTCCCATGCCCGACAAGATCCCACACAAGTCCTGACCCTAGTGATCTGACTTCGGGGAGATACCGACCTGCGTGTCTGCTCACTGTCGCCACCTTCCTACTGCTGATTAAAACTTTACTGACAGCACCGGGAGTCTGGGGGTTTCTCCTTGAGGGAGGGAGGGGGAGGCAAAACGCAATGGGGAGCCCATAACAGCGAAGGCGCATCACACTTTGAATCCCTGATCCACTGCTTTGTTCCAGTCTCCTCCTTTACAATGCTTCTTAAAATCTACACCTCTTTGTCAAAGACCATAGAACATTCCAGCACAGTCCAGGCCCTCCGGCCCTCGATGTTGTACCAATCTGAAGCCCATCTAACCTACACTCTTCCATTCTCGTCCATATGTTTATCCAACGACCACTTAAATGCCCTTAAAGTTGGCGAGTCTGCTACTGTTGCAGGCAGTGCGTTCCACACCCCTACTACTCTCTTTTGGTCACCTGTTCTCAGAACCCCTTGAGAGTTCCGTGCAAATTTAATTTGGTAATGCTTTCCTGCAGAGCGCCTCGGGGATGTTTTACAACATTAAGGGAGAGTTGCTCTGCTCTGCACCAAGGTATAAGCTCAGACTGTGGATGTGGATGCGTTGATGCTCTCCTGTGTTCAAAAGGAATCTCATCCGCTCAAGAGCCTTCGCACTGCCATTGTGTATAATCGATGCAGACCTGCGTCGAAATTAGCTTGCTCTTCCCCCTTGTAATTTGATTAGATTGCTGGCTGGGGGTAGGTTCACCATCTGGATCTCATCACTCTCTCCCTCCCTCTGTCCACTCTCTGCAAATTCCATTATCTTGCTGCTTTTCAGAGCTGAGCAACTGTCCACTGACAGATGTGTCATAAAATCTGGCGCATACAATTATGTTACTAAGGCACGGCAGCTGGGCATTGTACAATGCACCAACGTTAACGTCTTTGTGCGTCGTTTAATCACACCTTGCCCTCTCCTGTGTTTCTCTTGTGCGTAGTCCTCTCTGTGTCCACTCGCCACCCCTCCCTCCCCCCTTTATCATCTTCGTTACAATCTGGGATAACTTCACTCCCTTCCTCCCCCCTCAGTTTCTGTGTTCAGTGATCCTCACCATTAAAGATTCAAACCTCAATCTCATCTTGCCCTCTCTCTCCCCAGATGTTCCTGTCCTCCTCACCTTTCGCCTCTCTCTCTCTCTCCACCCAGAGTGACAGCTGTCCCCATGACCCTGATATTTACATGTGACTTCCATTTGCTGTCAGTTTAGTGTCGTGAAGGTTGCTATATGTATTTCTGGCTACCATCTTCAGCTGCTTCATCAACGACCTTCCTTCCAACATAAGGTCAGAAGTGGGGGATGTTCACTGATGATTGTTCAATGTTCAGTACCATTCGTGACTCCTCAGACACTAAAGCAGTCCATATTCTAATACAACAGAATCTGGACCATATCCAGGCTGAGACTGACAAGTGACAAGTAACCAATGCCAGGCTATGACCATCACCAACAAGAGACAATCTAACCACCGTCCCTTGACATTGAATGGTGTTACCATCACTGAATCTCCCACTGCCAACATCCTGGGGGCGTTATCATTGGCCTGGACTCACCCCACAAGCTAAAAGATGTTCAGAATACTGCAGTGAGTAACTCACCTCCTGACTCCCCAAGGCCTGCCCACCATCTACAAGGCACAGGTCAGGAGTCAGATGGAATACTCCCCACTTGCCCAGGATGGGGGCAGCTCCAACAACACTCAAGAAGCTCAATGCCATCCAGGATAAAGCAGCCCACTTGATTGACACTGCACCCACCAACATCCATTCCTTCCACCACCGACGCTCAGTAGCAGCAGTGTGTACTATCTACAAGATGTACTGCAGAAATTCACTAAAGATCCTCAGACAGTACCTTCCAAACCCACGACCACTTCCATCTAGAAGGACAAGGACAGCAGATACATGGGATCACCACCCGTTGCAAATTCTCCCCCAAGCCACTCGCCGTCTGGACTTGGGAATATATCACCATTCCTTCAGGGTCGCTGGGTCAAAATCCTGGAATTCCCTCCCTCACAGCATTGTGGGTCAAGCCACAGCACATGGACTGCAGCAGTTCAAGATATCAGCTCACCCTCAGTCCCCTTGACTGGCACCACATTGACAAACATCCACTCCCTCCACCACTGACGCTCAGGAGCAGCAGTGTGTACCATCTACAAGGTGCACTGCAGAAATTCACTAAAGATCCTCAGACAGCACCTTCCAAACCCACGAACACTTCCATCTAGAAGGACGATGGCAGCAGATACATGGGAACACCACCCCCTGCAAGTTCCCCTCCAAGCCACCCACCATCCTGACTTGGAAATATATCGCAGTTCCTTTACTGTCGCTGGGTCAAAATCCAGGAACTCCCTCCCTGAGGGCATTGTGGGTCAACCCACAGCACATGGACTGCAGCGGGTCAAGAAGGCAGCTCACCCCCACCTTCTCAAGGGGCAACTAGGGACGGTGCAATACATACTGGGCCCAGCCAGCAACGTCCATGCCCCACGAGTGAATAAAAGAAGAAAGTGCTGTTCTGAGGGAGGGTCACTGGACGCAGAATGTGAGCTCTGATTTCTCTCCACAGGTGCTGCCGGACCTGCTGAGCTTCTCCAGCAGTTTCAGGCATTTTTGTGTTGGATTCTTCTCCGTAAATGTGCTTTCCCAGATGTTTCCTGTGTACTGTTTCCTGTGTGCTGTTTCCTGTGTACTGGTTCCTGTGTGCTGGTTCCTGTGTGTTGTTTCCTGTGTGCTGGTTCCTGTGTGCTGGTTCCTGTGTACTGGTTCCTGTGTGCTGTTTCCTGTGTGCTGGTTCCTGTGTGCTGGTTCCTGTGTACTGGTTCCTGTGTACTGTTTCCTGTGTACTGTTTCCTGTGTACTGAAACGTTCCTAGCCACCCAGGCAATGCTCGGAGGGGTTTGCTCCATCAGGGCTAGGCTTCAGCTCTTTGAAAATCTTGGATTCATTTCTCTACTGTCTCCGTCATCCCTGCCTTCTTCCCCACATGAGGATTTTGCCCTCTTATCTCTGTGTATGTGTGTATGTGTGTGTATGTACGTGTGTGTGTATGTGTGTGTGTGTGCATGTGTGTGTGTATATGTGTGTGTGTATATGTGTGTGTGTATATGTGTGTGTATGTGTGTGTGTGCATGTGTATGTGTGTGAGTGTCTGTGTGTGTGCATATGTGTGTGTGTATGTGTGTGTATGTGTGTGTGTGCATGTGTATGTGCATGTGTGTGTATGTGTGTGTGTAGTGTGTATGTGTGTGTGTATTTGTGTGTGTGTATATGTGTGTGTGTATATATGTGTGTGTGTATGTATGTGTGTGTGTATGTGTGTGTGTATGTGTGTGTTTGTGTGTGTATGTGTGTGTGTATGTGTGTTTGTGTGTGCATATGTGTGTGTGTGTGTGTGTGTGTGTGTGTGTGTCAGGGGGCTGAATTTATTTGTGTTGCCAACAAGCAGAGAGACAGAGAGAGAGAGAGAGAGAGAGAGAGCAAGCAGAAAGTCATGAGCAGGTCCAGTGAAGACAAGGAAGCCAGCTTACTAACCCTCTGCCTGGTGAACAGCTTTGTGTGTGACAGTCAGCTCGGTGTACCTGTCACTGGGCTTGCAGGGACTGGTTTAGATGCATCACCTCTTGCAACTACTTTATGGCCATCGCTGCAGCTCTAGGCACGGGGCAGGGGGAGGGGAAGTGGGCGAGGGAGAGGGAGGACATTTGTGAGGGTCGAGGGGCCGCTGCACAGGTCAAAGGGAGCAAGGACAGCAACCCACCTGGACATCCGCAAGAGTAATCTCCCGCTTGCAAGGACAAAGTCACTTTGCTTCAATGTTGCTCCTGAGGGAATGCTCCTCCTTTAGTGTCTCCGCCCACCTGGAAAAAGGAATATCCAGGGAGGTCTGAACCTTAGGGAGCACTCTGTTCCAGAGAGTAACCAGCCACGCCTTGGAGGAAATCCACCGCGGTTTTCTTATCACCTCGAGATCTTTCTCGGGGAGTTGAACCCGAGCAATGTTCCCACCTCCACGTCTCAGAAGGGTCAGTGTTCAGACGGAGAGCGTTCGGCCCTCCGTGTCTGTACTAACCCTCAGGAATTCACCTCTCGCCGTTCCCTGGCCTTCTCCACGGAGCCCTGTCGGGTAATAACCCAATTCCCTTTGGAACGTTACGATCAAACCTGCCTCTGAGCCCTGGAGAAGGTTACACCCAAAGTGTTGACCTCTCCACCTCCAGATGCTGCCTGGATGGCTGTGTTCTTCCAACCTCCTGCCTTAGATTCCAGCCTCTGCAGTTGCTCTTGTCTCTCTCCATTGCATTGCCCAGTTCCGACCCACTCACTGCATGAACATTTACCTCCTGCCACCTTTGCTTCTCTAGCCATGTGCCTTCGACCTATGCCCTCTCATTCTCGTTCTAACCAAACATGGCAGTGTTTTCTCCCTGTCGCTGTTCCATAAGATGCAGAAAATAGGCCATTGTGTCTGTTCCACCATTCAACGCAGTTGTGACTCAGCGGTTAGCACTGCTGCCTCACGGCGCCAGGGACCAGGGTTCAATTCCCACCTCGGGCAACTGTCTGTGTGGAGTTTGTACATTCTCCCCGTGTCTCTGTGTGGGTTTACTCACACAGTCCAAAGATATGCAGGTTAGGGTGAATTGGCCATGCTAAATTGCCCATTGTGCAATTAGTCAGGGGTAAATGTAGGGGAATGGGCCTGGGTGGGTCGATCTTCGGAGGGTCGGTGTGAACTTGTTAGGCCGAAGGGCCTGTTTCCACACTGTAGGGAATCAAATCTTCCTCACCTCAAGTTTCCTGTCTGGTTTCCCTTTGCTGATTGGTTAAGAAGGCATTTTGCACTTTTTGCCTTCATTGCTCAGGCCATTGAGTACAGGAGTTGGGGCGTCATATTACAGTTCTCCAGGACATTAGTGAAGCTAGTTTTGGAGTACTGTGTACATTCCTGATAACTCTGCTGTAGGAAGGATATTATTAACTTGGAGAGGGTACAGAAAAGAGTTCAAAACTAGCGGGCATGTTGTTAAGGTGGGAGGAGAAAGATTTAAAAGGGACATGATGGGCAACTTCTTTCACACAGAGAGTGGTCCGTATGTGGAATGAACTGTTGAAGGACATGGTACATGCAGGAACAGTTACAGCATTTAAAAGGCATTTGGATAGGTACGTGAGTAGGGAAGGTTTAGAGGGACATGGGCCAAGTGCAGGAAAGTGGGACTAGTTTAGTTTGGGAACCTGATGGATATGGATGTGTTGGATTCCTTTGCTGTATGGGTCCATGACAATGGGTTTCCGAAGGAGAACTGGGTGGGGAGGGGAGGGGGTGTGGGGGGAGTGGAGACAGAGAGAGAGAGAGAGAGAGAGAGAAAGAGAGAGAGAAAGAGAGAGAGAGAAAGATTGCAGGGATGTGTGAAAAGGGAATGAGAGTGGGTCTCACAAATTTGCTCTTGGAGAGAGCCAGCACAGACTTGACAGATCAGTTTGACCTCTTGCTACTCGGCTAAAATTCATTCATTTATCCATGCATGCATCCATTCTTTTGTTCTATCTGTCTGTCTGTCTGTCTATCTATCTATTTATCTATCTGTCTATCTATCTACCTATCTATCCATCTATCTATCTCTTTATCTGTCTGTCTGTCTGTCTATCTATCTATCTATCTATCTATCTATCTATCTCTTTATCTGTCTGTCTATCTATCTATCTATCTGTCTGTCTGTCTGTCTGTCTATCTATCTATCTATCTGTCTATCCATCTATCTATCCATCTATCTATCTATCTATCCATCTGTCTATCTATCCATCTATCTATCTATCCATCTGTCCATCCATCTATCTATCTATCTATCTATCTATCTATCTATCTATCTATCTATCTATCTATCTATCTATCCATCTATCTATCCATCCATCCATCTTTCCATCCACCTGTCTGTCTGTCTATCTATCTATCTATCTATCTAAACGGAACGTCACCTCTCTGCCATTACGACAGTGACTGCGTTCCCTTTAACATCGATAATTGCCTGGGTTTTGCTGGGGAGCTGGGCTGAGGAGGAGGGCAGCGTGGAAACATGAGCCCACCCTATCAGCTGAACATGTTGCAATTATCTCCTTCAATGTTGATGTGAGCTTCCTGGGACAGGGAAAGGGGACGTGGAGCCGGTAAGAGGCAAGGTCAAGGTCACAGAGCTCTCTGATTTCTGTGTTTGACCTGTGTGACCTTTCACTGCTCCACCCGTCTCTGCCAGTCCCCGCACATCCATCTTGACAGCGAGGGTTTGGTGGAAGGGATTATTTATTGATTTTCATCAGGTTTTATTATTTTGAGTGCAGTTTGAGTGCAGCCTGTGATATCGAAATGGTCTGATTAATGACTCTCCTAAGATTCACTGTATGATTCATCCAGGCAGTGTGCAAGCGAGGACAAATAACCGCACTTAAACCTCAGTGTTTATAGTCAATCAATCTCCTCTGACAGCTGCAGAATTGCAGCACAGTCAATTCTTCTTAACCTGTTTGTCACGCAGTTTAATACACTCAGGAACAGACAAATCCAGAGGGGTAACAATGTTAGCCGTTATATAGAATCAGTCCCTGAACTTAACTTTTTATTCAGTGTCTCATCTGATTGCTAGTGCTGACGTTTCTGCCTCTATCTCCCCCTCCCGCCTCTCCCCCTCCCAGCTTTGTGGCACGGCCCCAGCCAGTGCCCCACCAGATGTGCTGCCGGCCAGCTATTTGGCCACAGAAGCCCTCACGACTAGGCCTAATGAAGCTCCCTGACCCCACTCCCCGGGTTCAGGTCCACAATCGGGCCCTGAAGGGTGACCATTTCCCTGCGGCGCACTCCGCCAATGGGATAGAGAACAGCGCCAGCGGTAGGCCGTTCGGCCCTTCGAAGCCAACCCCGCCATTCAACTTGATCATGGCTGACCATCCAGCTCTGTAGCCTGTCCAATTCTCCCCTCAGTTTCTCCCCAGTCACCTGGCGATGACAACGTTTATCACCCCTTGGGCAGTCGTCTGCGTTTCCATCTTCCGATGATGGCCGCTGTGAACCCAGGTCTGAAGTTTGGGGCCAATTCATCTGGTCAACAGCTTTGAGCATTCTGATAGTGCCTCTGACGCACTAGAACAAACCAAGGCCATTCGCCAAGTGGACTCGGACTGCTACACACGTGGCCTCTACTAACCGACCACTTGGCAATTAATCAGCACCCCCTTTCTCAAGTGGCGAAATTTTCCTTGCCTTTGAGATTTGGCATTCTTGCGATTCTGTCCTGATATGTGTTATATCTCTTCCCTGCACTTGCTCAAACTCTGTAGATCCAATTGGTTTTGGATCTCCCTGTCACAGAGAACTGAGGGGACTGAGGCAGAGTGTTTACATTTTATTTAAGGCTGAGATGGATTCTTTGATCATTCAAAGGTTATGAGGACAGGGCAGATAAATGGACATGAGGAATGTTGGATTAGACACAATCCTATTGACCGGCAGAATGAGCTTGAGGGGCCAAATGGCCATCTGTTGTTTCTATTTCTTATGGACTTATGATGTACTTAAAGTGTTCATCCAATTTCCCTTTGAGTGCTATCATTGAATTTGTATCCATTATCTTGTCAAGCAAGGTAATCTTTGCCTGAATTAAATTCAATTAAATGAAAAAACCTGTTCTAAGCAATTCATTCAAACCTACCTCTTCAGCATTTCAGAGGCCTTTAGATAATTATTTCAACGGACAATATGCATGGGACATCTCTTTGAGGTTATATAGGACGTTATGAGGCCATTTCTAGAGTACTGTGTCCAGTTCTGGTCAACCTGTTGTAGGAAGGATATTATTAAACTGGAGAGGATTCAGAAAGGATTTATCAGAACGTGGCTGAAAATGTGTTGCTGGAAAAGCGCAGCAGGTCAGGCAGCATCCAAAGAGCAGGAGAATCGACATTTCGGGCATAACGTCGATTCTCCTGCTCCTTGGACGCTGCCTGACCTGCTGCGCTTTTCCAGCAACACGTTTTCAGCTCTGATCTCCAGCATCTGCAGTCCTCACTCTCTCCTCTATCAGAACGTGGCCAGGACTGGAGGGTTTGAGTTACGAAGATAGATTGGAAAGGCTGGGGTTGTTTTCCCTGGAGCGCAGGAGGTTGCCAGGTGACCTTAGAGAGGTTTATAAAATCATGAGCAGCGTGGATGGGGTGAATAGACAGGGACTGTTTCCCCGACGGTGGGGAAGTTCAAAACTAAAGGGCATATTTTTAAGGTGGGAGGAGAGAGACTTAAAAAGGACACGAGGGACAACTTTTTTAACACTGAGAGTGATTCATGTGTGGAATGAACTGCCAGAGGAAGTGATGGGTTCCATTCCAACATTGAAGAGACATTTGGATAAGCTTGTGAACAGGAAAAGTTTGAGGGATATGAGCCAAACACAGGCAAACCACAGAGTCACTGGGTTTTACAGCATGGAAACAGGCCCTTCAGCCCAACTTGTCCATTCCACCCAGTTTCCACAATTAATCTAGCCCCGTTTGCCTGCACTTGTCCCATATCCCTCCATCCCATTCATGTACTCGTCGAAATGTGTCTTAGATTGTACTCCCCTCCACCAATACCTCTCGCAGCCTGTTCCAGACTCTCCCCACCCTCTGTGAAACACTTGCCCCTCTGAACCCTTTTGCACCCCTCCCCTCTCACCTTAAACCTATGCCCTCTGGCGTGAGAACCCCCCACTACCCTGGGGAAAAGCTGTTGGCTATTGACCTTAGCTGGAATTCAATAACCAACATGAATCCATTGTCGGAAAAGCCCATCTGGTCCATTTGGGAAGGAAACCGTCATCCTTACTTGGTCCGGCCTACACGTGACTCCAGACCCACAGCAATGCAGTTGACCCTCAACTGCCGTTTGGGCAGTTAGGGATGGGCAATAAATGTTGTGACGTCCTCATCCTGTGAATGAATGTATGACCTTATCAATGCCTCTCATGAGTTTATAGATCTCTGTAAGGTTATCCCTCAGTCTCCAGGGTAAAACATCCCAGCCTCTCCCTATAACTCAAACCACCCAGATTGGTTTAGTTTGGGATTGAGGTCATCATGGACTGGTTGGGTCTGACTCGATGTAAAGACAGGCTGGGGAGCGCCACTAGATCAGAGCGGTGCTGGAAAAGCACAGCCGGTCAGGCAGCATCCGAGGAGTGGGAAAACCTACGTTTCGGGAGGAGCCCTTCATCAGGAATGAACGCAGGGAGCCTCCGGTTGGAGAGATGTGGAGTGCCGCTAACACATAATGCTCATTCAGGGAGCCAGTGATGACAGGAGGGGCTGAATGGCCTTATTTTGACTGCAGGTGCTGGAAACCAGATGCTGGATCAGTGGTGCTGGAAGAGCACAGCAGTTCAGGCAGCATCCAAAGAGCAGCAAAATCGACGTTTCGGGCCCTTCATCAGAAATAAAGAACGATTCTGTAACTCTGTGATACGGATCCTGTCTGTTGCTGGTCTAGCCAGAAGAAGCCACTGGAACTGAGCTGGTTTTTTTTTCAGGGACAGCTTCTGCAGCTGATGATGTGGCACTGTCCATTAACAGAGAGAGAGGAGGAAGAGCTGCGAATGCTTTCTGATCCAACTGCCTGACAGGAAAATGAGCGTGGAGGGATGTTGTGTGTAAAAATAAAAAGGCAACAGGTTGGAAATTGATGCTAAGCAGTGACACTTTGAAATGCAGAAGCGAATTGGAAGCCAATTGAAGGAAATTAGTCCCGAAGAGGCGAGTTAATGCAGCGTTGACAGTCAGGGTAAACAATGTGCTCATAATCATCTGCACCCTTCAGGAGAGACAGAGAAACAGCGACTGTCCGTTTGCACGGCTGCTTCGGGGACAGTGCTGAGCAATTAGGATCAGAATCTTGAGTCCAAATTGTTCGAGGCGTTGCAGGTTTAAAACAGGGGCCGCCGGCAGAACAAAACTAGGGGCCGCACGTTCTAAGATGGAGCCGAATAAATCCCGCAAGGGGGCAACGTTTTTATTTGGAATATGTCTACGAAAAACACCAGGACATCTGTCAGAAAATGAATCCTATAACCAACGTGGCGCCAAACGAATCGTGGGGCTGCATTTAAAGGGAAGCTCGATAGACACAGGGAGGGGGGAGAGGTGGTGGGGGGGGGGGGGGGGAGGGAGGTGGTGCATGTGGAGGGAGAGGACCGACCTGTTAAGGGATGACAGTGAATAAGCTGGCAGTCCTGCTGGAGTGGTAATCCAGAGGCCTGCATTAATGCTTTGAGAATGGTGATACAAATCCCGTTCGGGGGGGCGGGGCGGGGGGCAGCAAATTTGATTAAACGTGGGATTAAGAAGTTAGCCTCGATGGCGACCACTCATTGCAATAAACTTTGTGAAGGAAATCTGCCTGTTCTTACCCGATCTGGCCTGCATATAAATCCAGACCCACAGCAAACTGCCCTCTGAAATTGTTCAAGGGGCAATTATTTGACGTATTTTTATAATGGCCCCCAAGGTGGGGCGATTTATAAACTTTTCACTGCATTTTTCAAATAAACGTGCACGTCACAGTACGTTTACGTTCTGTTATAATTAGGGGATAGACCACGGACTTGCCAGTCTCTGCGGTTTGTGTGTGTGAGAATTTATTGTGGATCGTGTTGTTTTTCCACACGTTGGAGAATTCACCCACTCCTGCTTCACTTCCCACTCAAATCCCACCCGGAGAGAAGCACTGAGTGAATGACACAGGGTCCGGTGACACCAATCTAAAGGGGGCCTTGCTGAAAATGCCCCCGAGTAGGATAAAGAGAACAGATCCCAAATAAAGTTTGCAAAAACCCAGCACACCTTGAGAAGCTTAAAATCATTGGATCCTTTGGAATGTGTGAAAGGGACTGTGTTTTGAGAGGGGTCTGGTTACCAGGTGTTGGGTGTTTGCAGCCAAGTCAATGGATAATGCTTCTCTCGTAGACTCTGCGTACTGCTTGCCCCCATGCTTGTCTCCTCTCTGGTTTCTCTCCAGCATTAACTGTGTAAACTTGCACTGTTTCAGCATCGTCCACTCTTCCTAACGCCAGAGCCAACTGAGCAAACAGCTGGCCTTGGGAGGGGTTGAGAAAGTGGGATTCCTTTCTTCCTGGGATGGGGGTACGACTGGCCAGGCCGGCACTTATTACCCAACCCTAACTGCATTAAGTGCTAATCCACAGCACTGTGGGTCTGGAGTCACATGTAGCCCCGACCAGGTGAGGATGGCAGTTTGCCTCCCTGAAGGACATCAGTGAAACAGACAGGTTTTTCTTGACAACGGTTTCATTTCTGAATTCTAAATATTTATTGAATTCAAAGTCTACCATCCTCCCCGATGGGATTTGAATCCAGGTCCCCAGAATATAACCAGGGTCTCTGGATTTAGCGAGAATACCTACCAGACCATCACCTCTCTTTGCAGTAACCTCAGCTCGGCCAAGAATTGAATCCACGCAGATGGCATCACTTTGCCCTGCATGCCAGCTACCAACCTAGCTGAGATCATTGATCCCCATTCCCCAACGGTAGGCTCATTTGCAACTCAGGGTGATGCTAGCAGCATGGGTTCAATTCCCCCTCAGTAGCTAAAGTTACCACAAAGGTCCTGCCTTCTCAACCCCTCCCCTCGGCCCCATTTGGAGTACAGTGACCAGTTTAGTCCCCACACCTCAGGAAGGACATACTGGCACTGGAACGTGTCCAGCGGAGATTCACACGGATGATCCCTGGAATGGTTGGTCTAACATATGAGGAACGGCTGAGGATCCTGGGATTGTATTCATTGGAGTTTAGAAGATTAAGGGGAGACTTAATAGAGACGTACAAGATAATACATGGCTTGGAAAGGGTGGACGCTAGGAAATTGTTTCCGTTAGGCGAGGAGACTAGGACCCGTGGACACAGCCTTAAAATTAGAGGGGGTCAATTCAGAACAGAAATGCGGAGACATTTCTTCAGCCAGAGAGTGGTGGGCCTGTGGAATTCATTGCCGCAGAGTGCAGTGGAGGCCGGGACGCTAAATGTCTTCAAGGCAGAGATTGATAGATTCTGAATGTCTCGAGGAATTAAGGGCTACGGGGAGAATGCTGGTAAGTGGAGTTGAAATGCTCATCTGCTCGTTCCTGATGAAGGGCTTATGCCCGAAACGTCGAATTTCCTGCTCCTTGGATGCTGCCTGACCTGCTGCGCTTTTCCAGCAACACATTTTCAGCAGTTGAAATGCCCATCAGCCATGATTGAATGGCGGAGTGGACTCGATGGGCCGAATGGCCTTACTTCCACTCCTATGTCTTATGCTCTTATGATCTTATGGTCTTCTGGACCTTCAGGTTAAACTCACTACCAACTGTGTCTCTCTCTCTGTCTAAGGGAACAGGGCGGATTGCCCTCACAGAAACTTTACTGTCCTACAACGCTGCTAATGTTCCAGGATCTCTCGCCCCTGGGTCTGCGTACAGGGTGCAGGTATCCCACTCCCTGCTAGTTGTCAGAGTCGTTGCTCGCATGAGGTCAGACTGAATGCAAGCCTCCAATTGTTTCACAACTGGTCATCGTCGATGCTCCATCTCGCAGGAGAAATTTACAAAGATATTGCCAGGCCCCCAGGGTCTGAGTTACTGGGAGAAGTTAGACAGGCTAGGATATTTTTCGTTAGAGCGCAGGAGAGCTGAGGGGAAACCTGATAAGATCATGAGAGGCATGGATAAGGTGAATGCACTCAGTCTTTATTCCCAGGGTTTGGGGAATCGAGAGATTAGTGACATCAGTTTAAGTTTAGAAGAGAAAGAGGGGCAGCTGTTTAACACAGAGGGTGGCACGCATATGGAATGAGCTGCCAGCAGACGTGGTTGAGGTGGGTACACTAACAACATTTAAAAGGCATTCGGACAAATACTTGGATAGGAAAGGGTTAGAAGGGTACCGGCCAAGTGCAGGGGGAATGGGGTTAGCGTGG
This sequence comes from Hemiscyllium ocellatum, assembly GCF_020745735.1. Lineage (NCBI taxonomy): Eukaryota > Metazoa > Chordata > Chondrichthyes > Orectolobiformes > Hemiscylliidae > Hemiscyllium > Hemiscyllium ocellatum. The sequence continues at coordinate 10,799,651 of NC_083445.1, read as the reverse complement.
ACGGACATTGTGGTCAGCCTGGACCAGTTTGAGTTGAAGGAACTGTCTCCGTGCTGTGGGACTCTACGCCAGTCTGACTCTAAACCCTCTGTTTTGCTGAGTGTCATTACTTACATCATCATTAACTCATCCAAATCCGATTATATCCCGGAACAGCTTGAGAAGATTCGCATATGTAAGATGAAAGGCAGCTGGAATAGGCCGTTCAGCACCCATCCCCCTCCTCCTCCCCGGGCTCCTCTGCCATTGGCTAAAACCACGGCCAATCCTTTACTCCGAGTACGCTTTCCTCTCTCCTTTCCAAATCCCTTTTCATTCCAAGAACCCATTGGCTTCAGACTTGAATAAAAACATTGACAGAGGCATCCACAATCTTCAGGGAGAGAGAATTCCAAAGCTTGGCACTGCTTGAAGTGAAGAGATTTTCCCTGATCCCACTCATAGAGTCCCACAGTGTGGAAAGAGACCCTTCGGTCCAGTCCACTCCGTGCGTAATCCCAAAACTAGCCCCACCTTCCTGCTCCAGGCCCATATCCCTCCAAATCTTTCCTGATCATGTATGTAACTAAATATTTATTAAACATTGTAACTGCACCCATCACTTCCTCTCTCATCTTAAAAATAGCACCCATACTCTAGAAATTCCTCACCCTGGGATAAAGACACCTGCCATTCATCTTGCCTATACCCTTCAAGATTTAAAAAAAAAATTGTTAAGGTCACCCCTCAACCTCCTACATGCCAGTGAACAAATCCCAGCCTTTCCCCATTTCTCAAACTTTTCATTCTCGGCAAACTGCCCTGGTAAATCTCTTCTGAACCCTGTTTCGCTGAATAATATCCTTCCTATAACAGGGTGACCAGAACGGGACACAGTACTCCAGAACAGGCCTCACCAATATCTTGATAAGCTCTTCTTAAGATCTGTGGACAGAGAGAGGTTATCTAGAACATGGACACAGTCTCAGGGCAAGGGGGTTAGTCATTCGGACTGAGATGAGGAGAAACATCTTCTCTCTAAGAACTTTAGACCTTCGGATATCTCTTCCCCCAAGGAAGGTGTGTCGTTGATGAGATTAATGGTTGGGGCAGTGCTGCCCTGGAGCATCAGCCTTGATTCCTTTCCTTAACGTGGAACCTACTGATGAAGACGGACACTGACTGGTGGTCAGAAGGCCAGAGCATCTTAAGAGAGGACTCACACAGAGGAAGGTCAGATTGCAGGAGGTTCGGGCCTAGATTTTGGACACCAACGATGCGGTGAAGGAAGTGGAGATGCACACAGAGCTTTCAAAGTGTTGATCGGGGGGGGAATCCATCTGTTAGAATCTGTCCCACGCTGGGGGTGTGACACTGCTCCCATCCTGTCTGGACGAGGCTAAACCAATTTCCTGCGTTCCCCAACACAAGGCACTGATGTGAATCGAATCATTACATAATCCCATCTTAGGGACGACACCAGAACACTAAACCCTGGGAGCCCCTGCTAACTCAGATCTTTGCAGCAGTTTGACATTAACACTGCTTTCCCCCCCACCCTGTTCAGGTGTTTGTGAGGCTGTGTCTCACCTCAGGAAGCTGTGGGTATCATCCCTCTTCCTGAAGCCCAGAGTGAACACTTGCACCAATCACACCTGGAGCTGGTGGATTAATGGGGATGGCACTGGGCCAGAAATCCCAGGACTCTGCTGATTCCCTGGCGACCCGCATTCCATTCCCAACGCAGGAATTGGACGGCCTGGCATCGGAATTCCAGAGATGACCATGAAATGGTTGCGTGTTTGTTTCAGAAAGGATCCACATCCTATGAAGCAAGGCTTCAATAAAACGCTCTGACTGAACAAGGCCTCCCACCTAGGCCCCCGAGTTAGAATTTATCTTGTGGTATTATTCAGGGAAAAGATGGTCTGTTGGGCCAATGCACCATTTGCCCCTCAAATAAACCTCCCCTGCTAGACGCGTGACCTCCAACATCTAGAAGGACAGGCGGCAGCAGATACGTGGGAACACCACCTCCTGCAAGTTCCCCTCCAATCCATTCACCATCCGGACTTGGAAATATATCGCCTCCCCTTTTGACCCTTCGCTGGGTCAAACACCTGGGACTTCCTTCACTAATAATAGCCCCAAAGACTGCAGTGGGTCAAGAAGGAGAGTCACCGTCTCCATCTCCAGCTCAGTTAACAAGGGACATAAATGTTGGCTGAACTGGTGATGTTTCCATCCCGTGACAAATACTCAAAAGGCTCAAAAAGGGGATGATCGCTATTTTTTCAATCACCCATCTTCTATGGCCCATCCCTAGTTGCCCTTGGGAAGATCATGGGGATCCTTGAATCTCTGCAGTTCATCTACAAGGCTATTGAGGGGGGATTTCCAAACTTATGACCCAGCGACACAAGTATTGGTGTTCCCATGTAGCTGCTGCCCAGGTCCTTCTGGAAAGTGGTGGTTGTTGTGTTTGGAAGGTGCTGTCTAAGGAGCCTTGGTGAATTTCCGCAGTGCGTCCTGTCGGTGGTACGCACCGCCGCTACTGAGCGTCGGTGGTAGAGGGAGTCATAGAATCTTCACAGCCCATATCGACCTGCTGAAGAATAACCCACCCAGACCCATTCCCCTCTCCTGTATTTACCCCTGAATAATACACCTAACTTACACATCCCTGAACACGATGGGTAATCTCCCCACGGCCAATCCAACTTAACCTGCACATCTTTTGGACTGGGGGAGGAAACCGGAGCAAAGCCACGCAGACGCGGGGAGAATGTGCAAACCCCACACAGAGACAGTCACCCGAGGCTGGAATCGAACCCGGGTCCCTGGCGCTGTGAGACAGTGGTGCTAACCACTGAGCCACCCAATCGCAAAACAAAACTTTTCACTGTACTTAGATACAAGTGATGACAATAAATCAAAGCGAATCTTTGGAAGATGGGAGGTGAGGTGTTCACTTCAGCACTGGCTGTAACATATTGCTCTTTGTTGGGGTTTGCTGCATTTAAGTTGGCCGCTGGGTTTTCTGCTTTTATGTCAGTGACTACAATGCAGCTGCATTTTCTGGCACAGTGGCTTGGGATTCAGAACAGTGCTATGGAAATGAAGGGACCATTCATTTGCCCGGTTTCCCCCGACACGCACCAGCCACAGATGGGTCGAGCAAGTGTGTCGTCGAATTCGATTCGCAGATGGGAGCGAGTGGGATGTGTCCAGTCCTCAGGATCTCCGAGGCGGTGAGGGATTTAGATCCTGCCTAGAGACTGGTTGACATGGATGAATGGGCTGCACAGTTTAAAATGGAGCTGCATGATCCGAAGGACTTGTTTGTCTGACTCCGGGAGATGAGCACAGTGCCACAGTTTAGGCATGAAACTGCTCAGTTGGTTTTAAGTTTCCCACAAAGTGCTCAGGCTCTGTGAAGGTGAGTCATAAAGAGTGGGTGTTGAGGCAGGAGCTGCTAGGAAATGAATTACTCATCAAAGGCCTGTCTCTACATCACAAACTCAACTTGGCTTGAAGGACAAACAGGCTGTTGGGGAACATGAGGGATTCAGATTTTTTCCTTCCAAACTCGCTCCTTCACATCAGTGATCAGTTCAGTATCTGTGTCGAGTGAGGAAACTGTGTCAGAATATTTCTTATTACTGGTTTTGGTGCACTTGTGTGCACATATTAACGCGCATATATATGCACACACACACATGCAAACACACATATACAAACACTGCACGCACACATTTATAGACACACATACAGACATCCACACACACAACTACATACACATATGCACGCGCACACACACACACACACACACGAACACACACACACACACACACACACACACGAACACACACACCTAGTAAAATGGGCACACACAGATGTAGAGACACACATGGGCACAGATATGTGGACACACTCAGGTACACACACATAGATATAAACACACACACACAAACACACACACAAACACACACAGAAACAGACATACATACAGACTATTGCCAGAAAGGAGTACACAAACATTTTACCCAGGTATTCTTCCCCATGTGTGACACACAAAAGACAAGAAACCAACTCAGAATTTAGTTGAACAAACCTCTCTTTATTTAAACCTTTAAGTACTAATACTCAACATAAAACAGACCTTCATTTCAATATTTACTTCTTATTTTCATTGAACCTGACTTATTTGGTCAGCGCAGGAAAATACAGGTTACACCATGTCCTGGCTGCAGATTAACCAAGGACAGAATGTCAACTGGCTTAAACAAAATTCCCAGCATGCTTGATTGTAGCTCTTAACACACACTCACACACACGTATACACACACACACACACACGCGCACACACACACATACACACACACACATATACACACACACACACACACAAACACACACACGCTCACGCATACACACAGAAATACACAGACTCACATACACAGAAACACACAGACACACACGCACGTGCGCGCACACACACACAGACACACACACAGAAACACACAGACACACACGCACGCACGCACGCACACACACACAGACACACACAGAAACACACAGACACACATGCGCATGTGCACGCACACACACAGACTCACACAGACACACACACACAGAAACACACAGATACACATGCACACAAGCACACACGCACACACATATACACACACATACACACACACGCACACAGACACACACATGCACACACCCCTTTTATTCTGTAGTTTTATTCCCACATTGACACAAATGGGCCCAATGCCCACTGATTTGGGTGAAGGTAAGGCCACAAACTGTCTCTATGCTTGGCCTTCATTTGAACAGTTCATTGTATGTTCCGGCTAAATCTCGCACTGAATATCATAATACTCAGTAATTGAAGAGATATGCCTGGCTCTGATTTTACTGTTACATTATTGAAAGACTGTTCCATGAACCGCGCCACCTAATGCATCGTTGTATTGTCCACATGATCTCATTCTTGTTTTACCTCCATTCTAATTAACTCCACCTACACAGTACTATTTATGCCCAATGAGTTGCAGCTCTGTCACATTGTTGTTAGGTCTGAAACCCTCATACGTCTGTGCTCCCCATCCCTGAAACCTTCATCCACTGACACCCCCTCAACCTCTACTTACTGAATAGTTCCCCCAGTGCCCTTTCCCCACCCCCACCACAAATCCCACCAAATTCCCACTTCACCGAATACATTTATAATGGTCTTTGGACAACATATCCCATTGTGAATGAGAGGACAAATTTGCTGAGCAGCTTTACCGTGAATATTATCTCCGGAAAATATGGGGGGAAATGCAGAAAGGATGTTGCCTATCATGAGGTCTTCAGAATGAGGCACGCCATGGTGGCTCAGTGGTTAGCACCGCTGCCTCACAGTTCCAGGGACCTAGGTTCGATTCCACCCTCGGGTGATACAACTATCTGGGGGTTTCCCATTCTCCCTGTGTCTGTAGGAGTGCTCTGCCTTCCTCCCACAGTTCAAAGATGTGTAGTTTAGGGTGGATTAGCCATGCTGAATTACCCCATTGTGTGCAGGCTAGGTAGGGTACCCAGGGATAGTTAAGGGGATGGGTCTGGGTGGGATGCTCATCAGAGAGTCGATGTAGCCTTAATGAAGCCTTCCTGATGAAGGGCTTGTGCCTGAAACGTCGAATTTCCTGGTCCTTGGATGCTGCCTGACTTGCTGCGCTTTAACCAGCAACACATTTTCACCCTGGGGATCTATCCAATGTTCTCTTACGTTCCTGAACCAAATCCTCCAGCAGCCACATCTCCGTACACCAACTACTCACTGAGTAGAAAAGGGGCATCACTCTTCGAAGAAGGGTTGGCTTGGTGAGATAATTTCTCTGAGGGTCAACCTCGCGCTGGAGGGAGCGAGTGGAGGCTGGGTCATGGGATACAGTCAATGCTGAGTCAGAGAGATTTCTGATTCAGAAAGAGGTCAAGGGTCATGGTAGGCAAGCAAGAAAAGGCAACCATCAAATAAACGGAGAGATAGTGGATTGGAATTGATGGGCTGAAGGGAATCCTCCAGTTTCTACAATTGTTTATGATGCTTACATGTTGGTGGTGTGGGGGTGGGGGGGGGAGTGGGGTAAGAGGAAGAAATTGTGAGAGAGGAAAAACAGGCAATTACAAGATGTCGTTTCATCGCGCTTGGAATCATTCATTCACCGCAAACACACAAACAATAAATATATTTTCCACACGTAATTAATGAGATATCGAAACAGTGCTGATGTCCCTAATTGGAACTTAGTGATTTGGCTCCACACTTGTGCAGTCAGCATTAAAAGTGGATAATTGAGGAACAATGAGCACTTGGGAGCCACTCTTTCATTCAATCATTAAACTGGAGTGAACAGTCAGCATCAGTAATGGAGGAGTAGGGGGTATATCAGAGAGTGTTACAGTGAGGGGGGTGGGATAGAACAGAGAGTGTTACAGTGAGGGGGGTGGGATAGAACAGAGAGTGTTACAGTGAGGGGTGTGGGGTATATCACAGAGTGTAACAGTGAGGGGTGTGGGGTGTTTCAGAGAGTGTTACAGTGAGGGGTGGGGGGTATATCAGAGAGTGTTACAGTGAGGGGTGGGGAGTATATCAGAGAGTGTTACAGTGAGGGGTGGGGGGTATATCAGAGAGTGTTACAGTGAGGGGTGGGGAGTATATCAGAGAGTGTTACAGTGAGGGGTGGGGGGTATATCAGAGAGTGTTACAGTGAGGGGTGGGGAGTATATCAGAGAGTGTTACAGAGAGGGGTGTGGGGTATATCAGAGAGTGTTACAGTGAGGGGTGTGAGGTATATCAGAGAGTGTTACAGTGAGGGGTGGGGAGTATATCAGAGAGTGTTACAGAGAGGGGTGTGGGGTATATCAGAGAGTGTTACAGTGAGGGGTGGGGGGTATATCAGAGAGTGTTACAGTGAGGGGTGGGGAGTATATCAGAGAGTGTTACAGTGAGGGATGTGGAGTATATCAGAGAGTGTTACAGTGAGGGGTATGGGGTATATCAGAGAGTGTTACAGTGAGTGGTGTGGGGTATATCAGAGTGTTACAGTGAGGGGTGTGGGGTATATCAGAGAGTGTCACAGTGAAGGGTGTGGGGTATATCAGAGAGTGTTACAGTGAGGGGTGTGGGGTATATCAGAGAGTGTTACAGTGAGAGGTGTGGGATATATCAGAGAGTGTTACAGTGAGTGGTGTGGGGTATATCAGAGTGTTACAGTGATAGGTGTGGGGTATGTCAGAGAGTGTTACAGTGATGGGTGTGGGGTATATCAGAAAGTTGTTACAGTGAGGGGTGTGGGGTATATCAGAGAGTGTTATAGTGAAGGGTGTGGGGTATATCAGAGAGTGTTATAGTGAAGGGTATGGGATATATCAGAGAATGTTACAGTGAGGGGTGTGGGGTATAGCAGTGTGGGGTATATCAGAGAGTGTTACAGTGATGGGTGTGGGGTATAGCAGAGAGTGTTACAGTGATAGGTGTGGGGTATAGCAGAGCGTGTTGCAGTGAGGGGTGTGGGGTATATCAGAGCGTGTAGCAGTGAGGGGGGTGGGCTATATCAGAGAGTGTTGCAGTGAGGGGGGTGGGCTATATCATTGAGTGTTACAGTGAGGGGGGTGGGCTATATCATAGAGTGTTACAGTGAGGAATGTGCGGTATATCAGAGAGTTGTCACATTGGGGGTTTGGGGTTTTTCAGAGAATTGTACAGTGAGGAGTGTGTGGTATAACAGAGAGTGTTACAGTGAGGGGGGTGGGGTATATCAGAGAGTGTTACAGTGAGGGGGGTGGGGTATAACAGAGAGTGTTACAGTGAGGGGGGTGGGGTATAACAGAGAGTATTACAGTGAGTTGGGTGGGGTATATCAGAGAGTGTTACAGTGAGGGGGGTGGGGTATAACAGAGAGTATTACAGTGAGTGGGGTGGGGTATATCAGAGAGTGTTACAGTGAGTGGGGTGGGGTATATCAGAGAGTGTTACAGTGAGGGGTGTGGGGTATATCAGAGAGTGTTACAGTGAGGGGTGGGGGGTATATCAGAGAGTGTTACAGTGAGGGGGGGTGGGGTATAACAGAGAGTGTTACAGTGAGGGGGGGTGGGGTATAACAGAGAGTGTTACAGTGAGGGGGGGTGGGGTATAACAGAGAGTGTTACAGTGAGGGATGTGGGGTATATCAGAGTGTGTTACAGTGAGGGGTATGGGGTATAACAGAGAGTGTTACAGTGAGGGATGTGGGGTATATCAGAGTGTGTTACAGTGAGGGGTATGGGGTATAACAGAGAGTGTTACAGAGAGGGGTGTGGGGTATAACAGAGAGTGTTACAGTGAGGAATGTGCAGTATATCAGAGAGTTGTCACATTGGGGGTTTGGGGTTTTTCAGAGAATTGTACAGTGAGGGGGGGTGGGGTATAACAGAGAGTGTTACAGTGAGGGGGGGTGGGGTATAACAGAGAGTGTTACAGTGAGGGGGGGTGGGGTATAACAGAGAGTGTTACAGTGGGGCGTTTGGATATATCGGAGGGAAAGAGAGAGAGAGAGGGAGAGAGAGAAAGATCCGTGATTCAGTGATTTGTGTTAACCCATGAGATGTGTTCGTACGTTGGGGAGGCACGGTGGCTCAGTGGTTAGCACTGCTGCTCTCTCAGGGCGCGGATACTACGTTCAATTCCAGTTCGGGCAACTGTGTGGAGTTTGTACATTCTCCCCGTGTCTGTGTGGGTTTCCTCCAGGTGCTCCAGTTTCCTCCCACAATCCAAACTGTGCAGGTTTGGGTGAATTGTCCATGTTAAATTGTCCCGTAGTAGTCAGGGGTAAACGTCGAGTGTTTGGGGAATGAGTCGGGGTGGGTCACTCTTCGGAGGGCCCTTGTGGACCTATTGGGCCCAGTGGCCTGTTCTCACACTGAGAGAGATTCTATGATCCTCCATTCTGTGGCTGTATGCATGTCCTCATGTTGGTGTGAGTGACGAGTTGGTCGCAGAGAAAGCAAGTCAAGCAACCACTTTGAGCCTTGTTCCTAATAATACTGCATATTCAAGATTGAAATTAAACACGGTGATACATAGTAATTAGAGAAATGCCAGGCTCTTATCTTCCTGTTGCATTATTCAATGACAGTTCTGTAAAATCTACCACCTAAATGCTAGTCTCCCTCCTGCACACACATATCTGCTCACTCTGCTGATATTCAGTTCCGACTGGCTCTCCATGTTTCGCCCTTAACTCCTCCCACATTGTGTTATTTAAACCAACTGAGGCGCAGCTCCATCACATCACACTGGTTCCTTAACCACCTATGCACTGGGAAATGCTGTTTAATTTAACTCTGTTTGCCTCTTTTTGGGGCAATATCCTGTAGCTGCTCCTTATCTATATCTCTCTGTATCAAAGAGACTGCAATTGTTCGAAAGTGGAACTCACCATAACGTCTGAAGGGTAATTTGAGATGAGCAGTAAATTACCATCATGACATCTCTGAGTAAGTTGATCAGAATGTATCTACCCTGGGCTGTTAGTCCATCATGGCTCACACTTAGCTCTGTGTCAGACAATAAACGAAGGTTTGATATAGTTGAGGCAGAATAGTGTTTCGCCAATGGAGGATGCACTCAAGATGCACTCAATTATGTTCGGACACATTAGCCAATCCAGTGAAGAATAACAGAACTGTAACAGCTGCTTGTAAATCAGAACCAGCACTTGCTGGAAAAGCTCAGCAGGTCTGGCAGCATCTGGGGAGAGAGATCTGGGTTAATGTTTTCGGTTGAGTGACCCTTCCTGATAAGCAGCTCTCTGCAGAGGCTGCCAGACCTGCTGAGTTTTTCCAGCAATTGCTGTTCTTGGCTTGTGAGTGAATCCATTGAGTTGTTCGTTGACCCTCTCGGACTGTGGATGGAAGGCTCTCTCCTCAAATGAAAGGAAGGATTGCTCGACTAGACGACTGTAGATACAATCTTGAGTTAGGTTTTGTTTGAGTACCAGGCTGTGATGAGTAAAAGCAATCACTAAAATGAAGAAGCAGTTCAGCTTCGTTCTGCCTAGGAGATTATTTATTTCTCCCGGAACTAACTGGGGGAAAATGGCTCTGATTGCACTGCTCCAGCAGGTATATTTATTGCACACTAACGATGTGTGGCTTCCTCTGTTAGGAGCTCCTTAAACAGGAGAAAGAAACCGTTTTTTTTCCCCCTCTGTCTAACCATGCTGTGCTGCCAGCTGGCTGGGAAACTCAGCAGATAATAGAGTAACTAAATTATCCCGATTTCCTCACTTCTAGGACAAGATGACTGTTTTTGTAGACAATAGAAAGAAGCACCTCGGACAAAAATGACACCAAGCACACGCAAAAACAGACATGGACAGACACACACAAACATACACGCAGACACACACACACACACACAGACACACACAGGCGCGTGCGCACACCCACACATACACACACACACAGACACAGACACACACTCTCACACACGCAACACTTATTGTATCTCTCTCACACACACAGACATACACACTTTCACACACACACACACACACTCCCCACGCACACATACACACAGACACACACACTCACACACGCAACACTTATCGTCTTTCTCACACACACAGACATACACACACACATCCACACACACACACTCCCCACGCACACACAGACACATATACACACTTTCACACATACACACAGACACACACACTCACACACGCAACACTTATCGTCTTTCTCACACACACAGACATACACACACACATCCACACACACACACACACTCCCCACGCACACACAGACACATATACACACTTTCACACATACACACACACACAGACACAGACACACACTCTCACACACGCAACACTTATCGTCTTTCTCACACACACAGACATACACACACACATCCACACACACACACACTCCCCACGCACACACAGACACATATACACACTTTCACACATACACACAGACACAGACACAGACACACACTCTCACACACGCAACACTTATCGTCTTTCTCACACACACAGACATACACACACACACACACTCCCCACGCACACACAGACACATATACACACTTTCACACACACACACAGACACAGACACTCTCACACATGCATACACTCACGAACACTCACATACACACAGAGACACAGAGATAAATGAAAGTACAGGTGCCGACGCAGCCCACAACTGCACTCAGGCTGAGGGGAGGCATGACTGAATGATGTTTCTGTTTCGATACCCTGTTGCACACTGAGGGAAACTGTCAGTGATGCATTGACTGGCAATGGGGAGATTTGAGTAAGAGGTGGCAAGGATTGAATGAAAGGAAGAGAGAGAGGGAGAGAGAGGGAGAGAGAGAGAGCTGGAACTCCCCTGGGCATGTATCCTGTCCAGCCTGTACAAGCCCTGTTAACTCCCCAGCTCCTGGCTGTTAGCCTGCAGTGCCAGTCAGCTGTCACTCGGTTTGTGATCCATCATGCAGCAACCATCTGGGGTGTGCACTCCTTAAATAAGCTGCACCGTGGCATTCTGACTCTGTCTATCGTTGCTTACTGATTATTTTCTGCCTCTAGTATTTTGCATTATCTCGCTCGCATCTCCAGGCCATTTCCCCCTGAACATTCGTTCACACCATTCCCATTCTCCTTCCTTCTTCCTTACACTGACTTCATTTTAAAACCCGGCCCACTTAATAAATGAGTTGACACATTTTATAAATTGGGTTTTACAGAAGTTACATTTTCAGTTCTTCCTTTCATTCTTCCAGTTTTCCCTAAAGCCCTTTTCCCTCCAATGATATGTTGAAAAGATCCAGACAGGAACTCCATCAGAAATACATGGCGTCGCTTGCTCTCTCATCCACATCTGAGTGAACAGACATTCCATTCCCTCTCGTATATAGTTTCTATCTGACACACACACAGAGACACACTCACACTCACACACACACAGACACACACACACACACACATACAGACACACACAGACACACACACGGACATACACAGAGACACATATACAGACACACAGACACACTCACACACATATAAACATACACATACACATGCACGCACACACACACATACACACACACACAATCTCGCTCGCACTCACACACTCAGACACATGCACACGCGTGCACACACACACATACACACACTCACACTATCGCACTCACACTCACACACACTCAGACACACACACAGACACATACACACACATACACACGCGTGCACACACACACACGCACGTACACACACTCACTCGCTCTCACACACACGCTCAGGCACACACACATACAGAAACACGCAGGCACACAGACACATGCACACAGACACATACACGCACACAGACACACACACATATACACACGCACATACACATACACATACACACACAGACACACACATACACACACACTCATATACATACGCACACACACATACACATACACAGAAACACACGCATATACACACATGCACATACATACATACACACACATACACACACATATGCACACACATACACGCACATACATACACACACAGACACAGACACACACGTACACACACACGCACATACATACGCACACACCCATCAAATAGCATGCATGCCATTCAAATAGGAGGCTAGGACCATCTCCAATAAGAGATAATCATCTAACCACCACCCCCTTACCATTCAATGGAGTTACCATCACTGAATTTGCCACTATCAACATCCTGCATTACCTTTGACAAGAAATTGAACTGAACCTGCCATACAAGTACAATGGTTAGAAGACTAATTCAGAGAGTAGGAATACTGCAGTGAGTAACTCACCTCCTGACTCCCCAAGGTCTGCCCACCATCTACAAGGCACAGGTCAGGAGTGTGATGGAATACTCCCCACTTACCCTGGATGGGGGCAGCCTGAACAACACTCAAGGAGCCCGACACCATCTAGGACAAAGCAGCCCCCACCAAATTCACAAGGAGAAAGTGAGGAGTGCAGATGCTGGAGATCAGAGTCGAGAGTGTTAAGCACAGCAGGTTAAGCAGAATCTGAGGAGCAGGAGAATCAATGTTTCGGGCATAAGCCCTTCATTAGCCCTTCATAAGTCATTCTTCCTGATGAAGGGCTTATGCCCGAAACGTCGACTCTCCTGCTCACTGGATGCTGCCTGACCTGCTGCGCTTTTCCAGCAACACACTCTTGACCCCATCCAGTTTTGACACTCAGTAGGAGTGGTGTGTACCATCTAAAAGACCCACTGCAGAAACTTACCAAAAAGCCTCAGACAGCGCCTTCCAAACCCATGACCACTTCCATCCAGGACCAGGGCAGCAGACACAATGGGAGCACCACTACCTTGCAAGTTCCTGTCTGAACATCTTACCAAACGTACAGTCGGTCCTAAAGTGTCATTGGATCAAAGTCCTTGGACTCCCTCCCTAGTGATCCCGTGGGTGTTCCTACAGCACATGGACAGCAGTGGGTCAGCAGCTCAAAGGGCAACTAGAGATGGGCAATAAATGTTGGCCCAGCCAGCGGTGCCCACCTCCCCTGAATTTGGAGCACTGGACCATTGGGTTGACCATGGCCCACTCCCTGGACTGGATTGGGATGGGCAGCACTGGCATCGAGCTGTTGACTGACTGAGCTCCTGACCCGATAGCAGAAGCTGCCCTTGACCACCTGTGCCAGGTGCCCCGTGAGTGGTTGAACAGTAGAACTGCAATTAGAAACCCAGGCACTGGTGAAGTGCAGAGGTAAAGACATGGGAGACTAGAGACACCAACCTCTCCAGGACCAACATCTGTAGGTGGGGAGCAGGGAGGTCACTGGCCATAGAGTGAGCCCCAAGAAATCCAGGATAACTTCCAAAATAAGAGGAGCAAATAGAGAGCTGGAGTCATAATACATTTGCTCTCAGGGATTCTCAGTAGCTAGTTTCCATCTGGGAGCACGGTGTTGTGCAGAGAAACATCAAAGATAGGAGCAGGAGGAGGCCATTCGGCCCCTCGGGCCTGCTCCTCCAGTCATCACCATCATTGGCTGATCGTCTAATCCAACAGCCTAATCCTGCTTTCTCCCCCTGACCTTTGATCCCATTCACCCCCAAGTGCTATATCTAGCCGCCTCTTGAATACATTCAATGTTTTGGCACCAACTCCTTCCTGTGGTAATGGCTTCCACAGGCTCCCCACTCTCCAGGTGAAGAAATGTCTCCTCATCTCCATCCTAGGAGCTCGGGTCTGGAGCTCGCTGTTCGGGCGGCACGGTGGCACAGTGGTTAGCACTGCTGCCTCGCAGCGCCAGAGACCCGGGTTCAATTCCCGCCTCAGGCGACTCTCTGTGTGGAGTTTGCACATTGTCTGCGTGGGTTTCCTCCGGGTGTTCCGGTTTCCTCCCACAATCCAAAACAAAATGTGCTGGTTAGGGTGAATTGGCCCTGCTAAATTGCCCGTAGTGTTAGGTATAGGGGAATGGGTCTGGGTGGATTGTGCTTCGGAGGGTCGGTGTGGACTTGTTGGGCCAAAGGGCCTGTTTCCCCACTGTAAGTAATCTAATCCACAGATAAATGGTCCACCCAGAATTTTCAGACTGTGACCCCTGGTTCTGGATGTATCCACCATCAGCAACATTCTCCCTGTGTCTAGTCTGGTTGGAATTTTCTAAGTCTCTGTGAGATGCCCCCTCACTCACGTAAACTCCAGCTGAAAACAATCCTAGCCTAGTCAATCTCTCCACATGCATCAGTCCCTCCATCCCCGGGATCAGCCTGGGAAACTCTCGCTGTACTCCTCAGGGGCAAGAGCATCCCTGCCCAGAAAAGGAGACCAGAGCTGCACACAATAATCCAGGTGTGGCCCTGTGTAGCTGCAAGGATGCATCCCTGCTCCTCTACTCAAAACGTCCCGCCATGAAGGCCAATGAGATGGGATTAAGTCATACAGAGGGTGGGAAGGAGCAGGAATTCCCATTTTTAGGCTTCGCCCCAACTATCATCTGGTCACATAGTTGGGAAGCACACCTCTTATGGTCTCCACGCTGAGAAGCACCTCACTCAACATATGACTCGATTTTCCCAAATGTCTTGCCACATTAGATTAGATTACTTACAGTATGGAAACAGGCCCTTCGGCCCAACAAGTCCACACCGACCCACCGAAGCGTAACCCACCCATACCCCTACGTTTACCCCCTCCCTAACACTACGGGCAATTTAACATGGCCAATTCACCTGACCCGCACATCTTTGTGATTGTGGGAGGAAACCGGAGCACCCGGAGGAAACCCACGCAGACACGGGGAGAACGTGCAAACTCCACACAGTCAGTCGCCTGAGGCGGGAATTGAACCCAGGTCCCTGGCGCTGTGAGGCAGCAGTGCTAACCACTGTGCCACCGTGCCGCCCATTGTTCAGGACCTGGGAGGATTCCACCTTCGGTAGGTTTCTTTGCCAATAAATACTTGTGTACAGGGTTCAGACCCACCATGTGTCGAGTTGCTCCTACATTTGGGGGGGGGGGTGGTGACAATCTAGTGGCATGATCGTTGAACAATCAATCCAGGGATCCAGGTATGTTCTGGGGAACTGGGCTGAAATCCTCCCAACGTGAATTCGACACCAGTCTGGAATGGCAATGACCGTGAATCTATTCTCAGGGGAAAAAAAACCCCACCTGGTTCATCAATGTCCCTCGGTGACGGAAATCTGCCAGCCTTATCTGGTCTGGCCTACACGTGACTCCAAGACCCACAGCTAATGACTCTTTGGGCGATTGGGGGGGTGAGTAATAAAGGCTGAGCTGGGCTAGAACACTCACATCCCACGGATAAAATCATTGCAATTTCAATTTTAAACCTTCGAAAGGAAGGCTTAAACAATTAGCGAAAAGTCTTGGGCTGTTTGAACAGGGTGGGATATTACAAGAGGGTTTTACGTAGTCAGACTTCCTGAAATCCAGTTAACGTGTTGGAACATTATCTCACTAATGCACATTTGGGGAATGAGCCTTAGAACTGATAAGTGACAAGTCCTCTCTCTCTCTCTCTCTCTCTCTCTCTCTGTCTCCCTTTTGAAAGCTGTTTCCACTTACTACCTGCAACTCATTGTCTTTCTAAACTTGCTGCTATTTTTCGCAGAAGTGTTTTTATTTTAAATGCATGCTGGATTATAAATTGCTGTTTATTATCTCCCTCATTCACTGCAATCTTCTTCCTACAGGGTAAAAAGGCAAGGCAATCATCAGTCTTTGTCCCAAAGCAGCAGAATTAGCCAGGAAACCACACTTCTGACATTTTTTCTCCCCCAGCTGCTTATCTCCTTAAATTAGTAATTATGGCTTTTATGATTTGCTGCAGTGATTGATTTTTTTTTTATTTTCCTTTCTGACTCTGTTGCTTTGTGTATCCTCAATGTGAGGCATTTTGTAGCCCCACTCTCTCTTTCACACTCTTCTCACATTCAGCACAAAGAATGCTATTGTGAGCTGTCTCTTCAGTACAAATTGCAAGCACTTTTGGGAGAGAAAAGTCATTTATTGCTCCCAATCAAAACAGCGGACCCGCCAGAAAGGAAGTGGAGCTGCATGTGTGTTTGCCTGCACGGCCTGTGAAAGATGACAGTTTGCCACAACGCTATTATTTTTATATCGACCGTGAATGAGGATGTGGTCTATACAGTGAAAGCGTCAGGGCAACTCAAACATGAATTGAGAAAATGATTATCTGGAACTCATTGAGTGAGGGTCAGTCATTAACCTTGAGTCGCTCCTGATTTGAATTATCTCCTTCTGTCAATGCGTTGGAAGCAGTTCAGAGAGGGGTTACCCGGCTGATACATGGAATGAGGAGCCTTGCCTTATGAGCAAACGTTGGACAGGCTGGGCTAGTATCCCAGACCATACCGTCATTAGACATAGGAGCAGAAATTAGGCCTTACAGCCCATCAAGTCTGCTATGCTATCCAATCATGGCTGGTAAGTTTCTCCCTCCTATTCTCCCTGTAACCCTTGACCCCCTCGATACTCAGGAACCTATCAATCTCCATCTTAAATATACTCAGTGGCCTGGCCTCCATAGCCTTCTGTGGCAGTGAATTCCCCAGATTCCCCACTCTCTGGCTGAAGAAGTTTCTCCTTATCTCCATTCTAAAAGATCTTCCCTTTACTCTAAGACTGTGCCCTCAGGTCCTAGTCTCTCCTATCGATAGAAACATCTTCCCAACATCCACTCTGTCCAGGCCATTCAGTATTCTGCATTTACCCCCTCATCCTTCTCAACTCCATCGAGAATAAATGCACAGTCCTCAAACATTCCTCATATGTTACACTTTTCATTCCTGGGACCATTCCTGTGAACCTCCACTGAACACACTACAGGGTCAGTACACCCTTCCCGAGATATGGGGCCCAAAGCTAAGCACAATGCTCCAAATGTGGTCTGATCAGAGCCTTATACGGCCTTAGAAATACATCCCTGCTTTTATACATAAGTCCTCTCAAAATAAGTGCCATCATTGCATTTGCCTTCCTAACTGACTCAACCTACCTTGAGAGAATCCTGGGCTAGAATTCCCAAGTCTCTTTGCACTTCAGACTTCTGAATTTTAACCCCATTTAGAAAACAGTCCATGCCTTTATTCTTCTGACCACAGTGCATGAACTCACAGTTTCCCATATTGTACTCCATCTGCCATTTCTTTGCCCTCTGTCAAATCCTTCTGCAGCCTCCCCACCTCCTCAAAGCTCCCTGTCCCTCTACCTACCCTCTGGAGTTCAGCTGAGCAAGAGGAGTCCTGACTGAAATATGTCTGATCTCGAGGGGACCTGACTGAGTGGATGTGAAAACAATGTTTCCTCTTGTCGGAGAATTCTAATTGGTTGATCAGTTAAGAGAGAGACGGACCATGCCTTTTGGACTCTCTTTCTCAAAGGGCAGGGAAAACAGAGCCCTCAAATATTTTTATGGAACAGCTTCTTAATAAGTAAGGGGGGGGGGGTGAAAGATTATTGGCATGGAGAAGAATGTGTGCTAATTCGATCAAACTCAAAATGCTGAGTGAGCTATTCCTTTGTATATTCATATCTGGTTTTGAAATAACGTGTTGCTTTTCATCTTCCCCAATGTCGTTTCTTTGGATAAACGAATCTATACTTTCCACACCCTAGGCCCAGGCTTTGGAGACAGGTTTGGCCAAATTAAGCTTCCCATAAACGCCATGATGCCAGAAATACTTACCCGTCCTCAAAGATGACCGTTGGGAGCGTATTTTCGTCAGGCACCAACTGTTTTCTCTTGCAACGATTGTGCAGAGGCCAACACCCTGCCACACGTTATTTACACGTGGATAGAGCACGGGCTCTGACCTGACAGCTCAGAGCCAGCCAGTAGAGTGAGGAAAGTCACTGAATCCCCCGTTTCTATCTGTCAGGCAGGGCTCCCTGATTGGCCCCCGTTAACATCCCCCAATCAGGGATCTCATGGTCAATACAATCGACCACTTTCAGATCACTACATTGATCATTTGAGGTTATAATTTAGCACGAGAGTGTGGTGCTGGAAAAGCACAGCAGGTCAGTCAGTATCCGAGGAGCAGGAGAATCGACGTTTCAGGCATAAGACCTTCATCAGGACTGACCTGATGAAGAGCTTATGCCTGAAACATCGACTCTCCTGCTCCTCGGATGCTGACTGACCTGCTGCGCTTTTCTAGCACCACACTCTTCAACTCTGATCTCCAGCATCTGCAGTCCTCACTTTCTCCCGTGATAATTTAGCTTCCAACAATTCCAAAAGTGCCAAGTGAAATGCTGTATCTACTCAGTGGATCATAGACAGGGCCCACCAGCTTATGCTAGCTCACCTAACCTCACACCCAGTGTGACAATAACTGAAATTTAAAATTTTCACCCTTTGTTTCAAATCCTTCCATATGAGTCCACCCTTCCAATTTCTGTCATCTTCTCCAGTCCCACAACCCTTCCCAAACCCCATGGAATTCCTGACAGTGTAGAAAGAGGCCATTTGGCCCATCGGGACCATACCGACCATCTGAAGAGCATATCATCCAGCCCCACACACCATTCCCTTGGCTCCCACATATTACGCTGGTTAATCCACTGCTGGGGCGCTATGGTAATTTAGTATGGCTAAACCACCCTAACCTGCACATTCCTGAACACTATGGGGTAATTTAGCATGGCCAAACCACCCTAACCTGCACATCCCTGAGAACTATGGGTAATTTAGCATGGCCAATTCACCCTAACCTGCACATCCCTGAGCACTATGGGGTAATTTAGCACGGCCAATCCACCCTAACCTGCACATCCCTGAGCACTATGGGGTAATTTAGCATGGCCAATCCACCCTAACCTACACATCCCTTGACACTATGGGGCAATTTAGCATGGCCACTCCACCCTAACCTACACATCCCTGAACACTATGGGGTAATTTAGCATGGCCAATCCACCCTAACCTACACATCCCTGGACACTACGGGCAATATAGTATGGCGAAACCACCCTAACCTGCACATCCCTGAGCACTATGGGTAATTTAGCATGGCCAATCCACCCTAACCTACACATCCCTGGACACTATGGGCAATATAGTATGGCCAAACCACCCTAACCTGCACATCCCTGAGCACTATGGGTAATTTAGCATGGCCAATCCACCCTAACCTACACATCCCTTGACACTATGGGTAATTTAGCATGGCCAATCCACCCTAACCTACACATCCCTGAACACTATGGGCAATATAGTATGGCCAAACCACCCTAACCTGCACATCCCTGAGCACTATGGGTAATTTAGCATGGCCAATCCACCCTAACCTACACATCCCTTGACACTATGGGTAATTTAGCATGGCCAATCCACCCTAACCTGCACATCTTTGGACTGTGGGAGGAAACCGGAACACCTGGAGGAAACCCACGCAGACAGTCGCTCAAGGCTGCAATCGAACCCGGGTCCCTGGTGCTGTGAGGCAGCAGTGCTAACCACTGAGCCACTGTGCCTCCCATCTCCTTTGAAGCTGACCCTGTGTAGCTGAGTTAGTATCAGGGTCAATCTTTAATCTCAGGGTTCAAGTCCCTGTGTGGGCGCTGCTCTGTTTGATGGGCTGAAGAGTCTGTTCCTGTGTTTTTATTTTACTCTTGAAATGGCCCAGCGAGTATGGGGACAATTAGGGACGGTGTTGGTGCAGGCCACCAGCAGTGCACAGAAATCACAGAAAACAAAACACAAAATCAGCTCAAGTTCTGAAATTATTTATTGAGAGCCTGTTCCTTTTGAGAGGAAAATCACTGCAACGTGATTTCTGATGTGGCGATGAATAATAAATGTTCGGCATATTCCCTCTATCAGTTATCAGAACGTAAAGTTGTTCATTCAATGCCCACGTGACAGTCGGTGGTTTGAGGGAGGCCAGACACTCTGAGCTGAGTCGAATGGTTGTTGAGTGCGATAAATGCCCCTGGACCTTACACTGCGTTGCCACGGGGACAGCCCCAGGGCTTGCTCATGGATCAAGGCATTTGTTAGCTTGTTGGGAATAACTTCCTTTTCTGAAATAAAGGAACCAAAGATGAGAAAAAAAACCTGGAAGGTACTCTGTACTGTCCAACGTCGAATTTTATGTTGAACAGTCTCAGGCTCCACAAACCCCCCACACCTTTTATTCAACCATGGGACATGCCTGGGTCAGCACTAATTGCCCCATCCCTATTTGACCCTTGAGAAGGTGGGGGTGAGCTGCCTTCTTGACCCGCTGCAGTCCACCTGCTGTGGGTTGACCCTCAATGTCCCTTAGGGAGGGAATTCCAGGATCGTGACCCAGCGACACTGAAGGAATGGCCGATATATTTCCAAGTCAGGATGGTGAGTGGAGGGGAACTTGCAGCAGGGTGGTGTTCCCGTGTACCTGCTGCCCCTTCTCCTTCTGGATGGACGTGGTTGTGGGTTGTTAAGGGGCTGGCTGAGGACCTTTGGCAAATTTCCCTCTCCTGGGACATGTCACCCAGTCAGGGACTGCCGTCCTGCAGGAGGGCTCCACTGGTGACTCCCTCTGAGGGTGTAATGGAGCTGTTTGAGGACAGTGACGTGCCTCAAATGACTCTGCAGTTTATTCTGGTCAGAAAGACGGGACTGTAGCACTGAGCACATGCTGCTCCTTGTGTTACTGTTCCACTCCAATAGCTGTGACCCCTGTTGAGGGAGGATTGCTGTCGTGTGGGAGCAGTCACGTGCCCTGGGGCGTTAGTGGGAGCATCGATTGTTTGATTCCCACAGAGCAAGTCCTTGGAGTCTGCAGCAGTTCAGGCAGCATCTCCCACCAGGGAAACAGAAACAAGCTTTCAGGCCCCATCACCAGAACTGGGGAATGTTAATCACTGTGTGTGTGTGTGTGTGTGTGTGTGTGTGTGTGTGTGTGTGTGTGTGTGTGTCTGTGTGTGTGCGTGTGCACGTGTGTATGCGTTTGTGTGCGCGTGTGTGTGCACGTGTGCGTGTGTGTACATGTGCATGTGTGTGTGTGGCTGTGTGTGTCTGTGTGTATGTGCATGTGTGTGCATGTATGTGTGCGCATGCATGCGCGTGTGTGTGCGTGTGTGTGCACATCTGTGCATGTGCGTGTGTGTGAGTGTCTGTGCATGAGTGTATGTGTGTGTGAGTGTATGTTTGTGTGTGCATATGTGTGTGTGTGTCTGCGTGTGTGTGTGTGTATGTGTGTGAGTGGCTGTGTGTGTGTGTGTGTGTGTGTCTGTGCGCGTGCGTGTGTGATGGTGTGTGTGTGTGCACACACATGTCTGTGTGCATGTGTTTTGAACTCCTGTATCCTAGGGAAAAGACTTTTCCCATTTACATTATCTATGCCTCTCGAGATTTTGTAAGCTTCTATAAAGTCTATCCTCAGCCTATGATACTCCCAGAGAGAAAAGTCCCAGCCTATCCAGCCTGTCCCTACAACTCAAACCATTCAATTCAGCACACACGCGCACATACACAAACACACATGTACACAGATACAAATACACTCACATAGACACACACACACATACACACAAACCCACTCACACAGACACACATGCACATACAAACACACGTGAACATGGAAACAAACACACTCACATAGACACATACAGGTATGTGTACACATACATGTAAACAGATACACAGACATAGACACACACACAGACACACTCAGACATACACACACACACATACGCAAGTGTGCACACACATGGACACAAGTACACAGACCCACAGACACGTACATACACAGACACACAGACATGCACACACACACACACACAGACGTACACAAACACATACATGCATGCTCACTCATTCATATAGTTGTAGATTCCACCACATGGGATAACATCCTTTTCCCATTAATCCTGTCAAGATGCATCAGTTAAGTCTACTCTTACTCTTCGAAATTCGGACAGAGGCACAACTGCAATGATGGTAGCCTTCCTGCTGCTGAGTGAACAGTCCCTGGTTCAAGTCCCACCAGGCGTGTGTCACAACATCTCTGAACAGGAAATATCCAGCCTTCCCTTATCAGAGATGTGGCCTCTTCCATGTGGGAATAGGTAAGGAACTCAGACAGAATATCATCAATTCATCAGCATGCGCATTCTGGTGACACACGATCACAATTTCATACATTGCTTTCCTCTTGATTAGCTAATTCTGAGAGGTAATTGTGAAAGTATCCCCTCGATAATTGTTGCAACACATGTGATGGAGAGGTGGTGCGAGCAGAAACTGGGTGCTGCTCTCTAATACAGAGCTTTAATAAAACAATCCCATTTCTTTAACTCAATCATGATTACAATGAATATAAATCGCACTTTAACACCGGTGTTTCGCAGGAGTGAGAAAGAGATGCCCCACTGTCACCAGAAAGGGGTGGTGTTGTGTCAATGTCACCAGGCCAACAAGGCAGAGACCCTGGCTAATGATCTAGGGGTCATGGGTTCAAATCCCACTAGGGCAAGGGATGACATTTGACCTCTGGAATCTTAAGGAAAGAGCTAATGGTCACCATATAACCACTGTCGAACCCACTTGGCTCACTAATGCCCTTCCCAGGGAAGGAAATCTGCCCTCCTTACCCAGTCTGGTCTATGTGTGACTCCAGACCCACTGTGATGTGCTTAACTCATTGCTCGACCTTTGAGTGGAGGAATTGGGATGTCATATTGAGGATGCTGGTGAGGCCTGTTCTGGAGTACTGTGTCCAGTTCTTTTATAGGGAGGATATTATTAACATGGAGGGGGGTTCAGAAGAGATTTACCAGGATGTGGCTAGGAATGGGTGGCCTGAATTACATGATAAGGCTTGATCACTGGAGTGTAGGAGTTTGAGGGGTGACCTTATAGGGGTTTATAAAATCATGAGGGATGTAGATAAGGTGAATAGCAAAGGTTTTTTCCCCAGGGTGAGGGATTTCAAGACTAGGACCATATTTTTAAACCGAAAGGAGAAAGACTTTAAGGGGCAATTTTTTTTTACACAGAGGGTGATTCATGTGTGGAATGACCTTCCAGAGAAAATGGTGGATATGGAGTACAGTCTCAACATAAGGACATACAAAATGTCTGGATGGATATGAGCTGGGGGCAGGCGGGTGGGACTAGTTTAGTTTGGGATTGTGGTCGGTATGGACTGGTGATTTCCCTGCTCCTCGGATGCTGCCTGACCTGCTGCGCTTTTCCAGCACCACGCTCTCATCGAGATGCTGATCTCCAGCATCTGCAGTCCTCACTTCTGCCTGGTTGGACCAACGGGTCTGTTTCTGCGTCTCTGTTATCCCTTACTGTCCAATTAAGGATTGACAATAAATGCTGACCAAGCCATAAATGAATTTTAAAAAAATGTTCCTGGTTGCAAAGTTTCAAAGTTGTTCCACTCTGAGTTGAGTTACTGGTATTGCCACTTGACTAGAAATACTGGAGGACCCAGGTTCTTAAACCCCAGCCCTGACAGCATTGAAAATAGAACTTCCATTTATTAAAACTCAAGTTCAAAGCTAATGGCAGTGATCATGATCATCAAACTATTGTCATTAAGAGAAACATGCCAGTTTACGTGGAGGTGCTAGTGTTGGACTTGGGTGGACAAAGTTAAAAATCACACAACACCCAGCTTATAGTCAAGAGTGTGGTGCTGGAAAAGCACAGCCAGTCAGGCAGCATCCGAGGAGCAGGAGAGTCGACGTTTCGGGCATAAGCCATTCATCGGGATTCTCCTGTTCCTCAGATGCTGCCTGCGCTTTCTCAGCGACACACCCGCGACTCTGATCTCCGGCATCTGCAGCCCTCACTTTCTCCAGCACCAGGTTATAGTCCAACAGGTTTATTTGACAGCACTAGCTGTCAAATGAACCCCTTGGACTGTAACCCTGGTGTTGCGGGATCTTTAACTCGATTTACTAATGATCTTCAGGGGAAGAAGTCTGCTGCCTACACACGGTCTGGCCTACATTGACTCCAGTTTTCAACTGCTCTCTGAAATGGCCACAAGCTGTTCAGTTTGAGGGTAGATAGGGACGCGCAGCAGTTGCATTGCCAGTGACACTCATCGACGGTGAGTGACTGAAAGAAAATTCAGGACAATCATGGCATGTGTCGCAATCTGCGGGTACGCTGGTCACTGCTTTCTCTATTATTTCCCATTGTCCGTGAATATTTCAATATTTACCATTGGCTTCGCATGTGTGAAAATTACGGGGAGTATTGTCTGCGCTGTTGGTCATATCCTGTCAATTATATCCTATCATATTCTCATCATATCCAAATCATATCCTAATTATATCCTAATACTATCCTGCCAATTAGTAGTTCCCTTATATCAAATCATTTAATACCATCAAAGTTTAGTTTTTTAGGTCAGCTTTTAAGGTTAAATTTATGGGGTTGACTATGAGGGGCTAAAATTTATTCTCCAGTCCAAAATACTATATTGTTAGCAGAAGACCAGTTGATCTTTAAGTGAATTTTAAAAAACACAATGAATTACAGTAATTACAGAAACAAAAATGCATGATAACTTGCAGTCTTCCTTCTGCTGATTGCTGGCTACAAACTGCTGAAACTGTAATATCTAATCTTCTCGTTCAGCGGGCAGCTTTTGTGCAAGCTTAATTCTCTGTCAAATTACCGAGATGTCACCTGAGTCTGACCTGGTGCGTCTGAATCCTAAATTGGTGTGAATTGAACATCAAAACACACGAGAGCACAAAGAAAAGGATTCATTGTACATGAATGTACCTTGACTCACAAATAGGCTCACAGCTCAATAGACAAATGAGTCCATTCGGCCCATCAGGTCTGCTCCGCCATTCCATCATGGCTGACATCCTCCTCACTCCCATTCCCCTACCTTCTCTCCATATCCCGTTATCCCATTACCGAGTAAAAATCTCTCTAACTCCTCCTTAAGTTTACTCCCTGTCCCAGCATCCACCGCACTTTGGGGAAGCGAATTCCACAGATTCACAACCCTTTGGGAGAGGTCGTTTCTCCACAACTCTGTGTTAAATTTGCCACCCCTTATCTTAAGACTATGACCTCTCGTCCTAGAACGCCCCACAAGAGGAATCATCTGCTCTGCATCTATTTGGTCCACACCTTTTATCGCCTTCAATACCTCAATTTGATCTCCCCTTCTAAATTCCAGGGAGTACGGGCCTAAACCGTTCATTCTCTCTTCATACCTCTTCATCTCTAGGATCCGTCTCATGAACCTAATGTTGCTCAGTTATCTGTGAAGAACGAGGGTTGACTTCTACACGAGATACACGGAAAGTTCCAGAAATTCTTTGCCAAAAATGGGGGGGGGGGTTGACATTTACATGAGATCAACTTTTACTCCAGTGTACAGAGGAACCTTGATTATATGAACGACACAGGCTGGGAGTATTTTCTTCGGATATTCGAACGTTCAGATAATCGAATGTTCCGATAATCAAATGTTCGGATAATCGAATGTTCGGATAATCTAATGTTCGGATAATCTAATGTTTGGATAATCAAACGTTCGGATAATTGAATGTTTGGATAATCGAACATTCGGATAATCGAATGTTTGGATAATCAAACGTTCGGATAATTGAATGTTTGGATAATCACATGTTTGGATAATCGAATGCTGGATAACACAGTCAGGCCAAGTGTTGGGACCTTGGCATCTTGCTTGAGTAATCCAAAATCCAGATAAGCGAATGGTGGTAATTAGGGTTCCCTGGGCGGCACGGTGGCACAGTGGTTAGCACTGCTGCCTCACAGCGCCTGAGACCCGGGTTCTCCCCGTGTCTGCGTGGGTTTCCTCCCACAGTCCAAAGATGTGCGGGTCAGGTGAATTGGCCATGCTAAATTGCCCCGTAGTGTTAGGTAAGGGGTAAATGTAGGGGTGTGGGTGGGTTGCGCTTCGGCGGGTCGGTGTGGACTTGTTGGGCCGAAGGGCCTGTTTCCACACTGTAAGTAATCTAATCTAATCTCTGTATACAGTAATTAAATGGACGAGTGAATGATTGATTTTATTGTCACATGTATTTCCTTTCTGATAAGAGGAGTACAATGCCCCAAACTCCTGCGCCATTCGTTCTTTTCTCTTTTATTTCTCTCCCTCTCAGTCTCAGAGACACCCATCCCCGGCCTCTGACTCCTGACCTCCAGAACAGAGGGCACCAGTGATCAGCGGCCCGGTGCTGAGTCAGAAGTAACCAGCGGTCAGACCACCTGGAGGCCCCTTGTGCTGGTCTTCTGCTGAGAGTCTCTGGAGAGAGACCGCGATGTTTATCTTTTTGACTTCGCTTCTTGTTTACCTGGCTGTCACGTGAATTCTTTTCCTTCATTCCTCTGTTCTGTCACTAAGGGCTGTACCGAGACACTCCGGACCAAAGGTGGCGTTGTAAGTGGAGACTGGTTGACTTTTTCACCTGTACGCGTTGTGGGCATGTGACGACGCCAATACCAATTCAATTCCCAGTGAGAAACACAGTAAAATACAGTGAAAAGCTCCCATTGTCGCCGCGATTCCGACGTCCTTTTGAATAATTTAAGAGCAATAAAGTAAAAATATGTGGATTAAAGAGAATCCGTAACACTTCCACCACTGCCATGTCTCAGGCTCCATCTATTGCCATTGGGCCTACCTCACTGACATTGCCTGCACCGATGTAGCAGCCGAAACCAGGTCTCGTGCTCCCCCTCAACCTGTCAGCCAGAATCCTGCTCCAGTCTCACCAGCCCCTACCGCGCTCCGGACCCTATCAATGCCGCCTTCTTACCATTCTCATCGATGCCGCCATGACTGCGATCTCCTCAGGAAATAGAAGCAAAACTAACAAACAGGAAGAAGGGAAAAAAGAAAAGGGGTTGGATGAGCCCCGGGCACGGGAGTCCAGATGCTGCCCAGGCCACCGCTGCCACCTTAGAAACATTTCTGACGATCACTCAACAAAGCAGGGCCGGCCTGGGCTCAATGGGCCAAATGGCCTCCTTCTGTGGTGTTGTGATGGCGGCTGGGATTTCCTCTAGCGATTCTGTCTCTCCACCATGGCAACCAAGGATGGGCAACAAACGCTAGGCCGGTTGGTGATGGCCACTTCCCATGGGCAGCACGGTGGCACAGTGGTTAGCACTGCTGCCTCACAGCACCAGAGACCTGGGTTCAATTCCCGCCTCAGGCGACTGACTGTGTGGAGTTTGCACGTTCTCCCCGTGTCTGCGTGGGTTTCCTCCGGGTGCTCCGGTTTCCTCCCATAGTCCAAAGATGTGTGGGTCAGGTGAATTGACCATGCTAAATTGCCTGTAGTGTTAGATAAGGGGTAAATGTAGGAGTATGGGTCGGTGTGGACTTGTTGGGCCGAAGGGCCTGTTTCCACACTGTAAGTAATCTAATCTAAAACAAAATCATGCCGGGTCTTGGCAAGTTGGGGCACAGGCGATTGTTGGTTGGAGCTGGGGGGCCCTTCTAATGACAGAGGTGCAGAGCACCTGGCCTCCTGGTGGTGCCCCCTGTGGGCCACAAGATGGTGTTGAATGATCTCCTGGGTACTTAGGATAAAATCCCAAAGTCATGTTCTGCCTTTTTTCGCCCCAATCAACCTGCACAGAGATATTTTTAAACACTTAGCACACTTGCCTCGACAGCTCAGACCTTTGTATATCGGAGTTGAGCCGTTATGTTGAGGTTGTACAGGACATTGGTGACGCCCCTTCTGGAATACTGTGTGCAGCTCTGGTCTCCCTGTGGTGGGAAGGACGGTATGAAGCTGGAGAGGGTTCGGAAGAGATTCACCAGGACGTTGCTGGGAATGGAGAGTCTGCGTTATAAGCAGAGGCTGGGACTTTATCTCACTGAGAGTGTCGGGGGTTGAGGGGTGACCTTACGGAGGTTTATAAAGTCGTGAGGGGTCTCGATAAGGTGAATGGTAGGTATCTTTTTCCTGAGCTGGGGGGCATATTTTTTGAGGTGAGAGGAGAAAGATTTAAAAAGAACAGGGGGTGGTTTGTGTGGAGTGAACTTCCTGAGGAAGTGGTGGATGGGGGTGCAGTCACAATGTTTAAAAGGCATTTGGATAAGAAACGTTTGTAAGGATATGGGCCAGGAGCAGGCAGGAGGGACTAGTTGAGTTTGGGATTATGGGCTGGTTGGGCCCGAAGGGTCTGTTTCCGTGCTGTCGGACTCTCTGACTTCTGCAGGAAGTGGAATTTAAACCGAAGGTTTCCCGATGAAGGGCTTATGCCCGAAACGTCGATTCTCCTGCTCCTCGGATACTGCCTGACCGGCTCTGATTTTCCAGCACCACAGTCTCGACTCTGACCTCCAGGACCTGCAGACCTCACTGACTCCTAGTTGACTTACACCTGTGCAGTCCAGCTCAGAGGTAAGGACAGTACCACTGAATCACAGCAGCACGCCCACTTTACATTGTCAATGCTGAGTTTAATATGTGTGTTCTTTCTCCCGAGCAACACCACTGCTACCAAATCTCATTTAACAGTGTCAATTAAATCACCGCTGTATGCGTTATTGATCAAGTAGAAAATTGCCAATTAAGCCAACAATTAAGGGGAGAATGCATTAAATTAAGGCTTCTAATGATCTTACCTCGACTTTTCGGGGGCTGAACACGGATGTTTTCAATAGCTGTTCGTCATAGCCATTTCTATCTCTATTCTGTCATGATTTACTGCAGTATCCTCTGCTTCATGTGGAAGTGTGTTGATTTATTGAACTGTCGTGGGGTTTGGGAGTAGTGTTAGTGCTGCAGTAACAGAGGCGTTTTAGCATTCACAAGACAAGGGATGATATTTGCACTGAATGAAAGGTAACGCACTTCGAAAAAGAGCCCGAGGGCGATTAGAATTTTTAAGGCCCACACAAAAGGACCTGGAGGATGGTGAGGAAATAACGTTCCATCCAGAGAGTGGTGGGAATTGGAAGTCACTGCCTGTCAGAGCAGGAGAGGTAGAATATGTCATCACATCGAAGACGGAATCCCGAGATGCACTTGCCTTGCCCGCACAAGCCGTGATTAGAATAGTGAGCTGGTTGATTTTAGCTAGTACAGTGTCGATGGGCTGAAGGGCCATCTCTCTGTGCTGCAGACCTCAGTTCCTTTCGTGGCTTCCACAATGAAAGGGAGGCAGATTCAACGAACCTTCAATAGGTACTTAGATTACTTAGATTACTTACAGTGTGGAAACAGGCCCTTCGGCCCAACAAGTCCACACTGACCCGCCGAAGCGCAACCCACCCATACCCCTACATTACCCCTTGCCTAACACTACGGGCAATTTAGCATGGCCAATTCACCTGACCCGCACATCTTTGGGCTGTGGGAGGAAACCAGAGCACCCGGAGGAAACCCACGCAGACATGGGGAGAACGTGCAAACTCCACACAGTCAGTCGCCTGAGTCGGGAATTGAACCCGGGTCTACAGGCGCTGTGAGGCAGCAGTGCTAACCACTGTGCCACCGTGCCACCCATGAGGCAAAACTTTGCAAGGTGACAGGGCAAGACTAGAAACCCTTCTCAGAGAGAAGGCTGAATGGCCTCAAGTGTTGCGTCAGTTCCGAGTGGCAGGAACGAAGATTGCTTCCTGTGTAACTCCAAATTGCAGAGTCTGCTAAAATGCCCTCCAGGAAATGAATGGAGAGGAACCTCACCTTTGAACATGACTGCACTGATATTAAAGGAACGTTGCTGAGCGATATTACCTGGCCTTGAAATTAAAACCCCCCAGACAGTGATCTATAATGTAGCAGACGCCCAGGGCAGCGTGAGGGACTGAGAGAACAGCTCATTTCTACACAGCCAGCTGAGTACACTTGTCAGTCACAGGATCCTCAAAATGAGGGAGGATGGGGATATGTCCGGCATTATACTCCCGCCTTCGCCTCTCCCCACCCTGCCAACTCTACCCCATCCCAGATACCAGTACCCACAAGGCAGGGGCAGTAGATATACTCTGCTTGCCCTCGCCTTCACAAAGTCTGTATGTCCTCTCCCCACTCCCACCCTTTCTCATCTCTCTCTCTCTCTCACTCACTGAGACTAAACATCAGTCTATTTAAGAGAGACACACACATACCATGAGTATTCACATATACACATACATAGACACTCATCCATTCTCATACATACTCATACGCACAAGTACTAATAGACACACATATTCACACTCACACACTCATACATACACACACTCACACATATACACACTCAGACACACACACACTCAGACCCACACACACTCAGACACACATGTACTCATAGACACACTCTCATACACACTCAGACATACACCCACCCACCTATTCACACACATACTCATAGACACACACACTCACACTCACACACACATACATACACACACTCAGACCCACACACACTCATACGCACATGCACTCATAGACACACTCTCATACAGTCTCAGACATACACACACCCACCTATTCACACACTATTCACACTCACACACTCACACATTCATACATACACACCCTCATACGCACATGTACTCGTAGACACACACACCCGTTCACACTCACAGACTCAGACATACAGACAAACACCCAGGGATTCAGGTAAAGTTCCTAATTTCAGTGACCCACCACCAGCTGAGTCTGTCCCAACAGAGCATTCAACTCATTCATTTAAAAAATATCCCATTCAGTAGAAACACTGACTCTGGGACACCTAAGAGGAAACCGGGAGCTTTCCGGAGATGAGGGTCCATACAAACCAGATCCTCAGATCCGGGTGGTCACTTCAGCTGGAGGCCATTTGGCACAAAACACTGTTAGCCACAATGTCTCTTTGCACCTGCCACACTGACACTATTCATCACTCACTCACTCACTTTCTCACTCACTCACTAACTCACTCACTCACTGACTCACTCACTCACTGACTCACTCACACCAACCCACTCACTCACTGACCCACTCACTCACCGACCCACACACTCACTCACTCACTCTCACACACACTGACTCACTCACCTACTTACTGTCACTCACTCACTGACACTATTCATCACTGACTCACTCTCTCACTCTCACTCAGATACTCAGTCACTCGTTGACTTACTCTCAGTCACTCTCACTCACACTCATTGACTCAGGCTCACTCACTGACTCACTCATTGACTCAAGCCCACTCACTCATTCACTCTCTCACACACTCACTCACACACTCATTCACTCACTCTTACTCTCACACTCACTCACAATCATTCACTCAAACACTCTTACACTCACTCACTGATTGACTCACTCTCTCATTCACATTCACACTCATTTACTTTCTAACTCACTCACACTCACTCACTCTCACACACTCACACTCACTCACTCTCGCACTCTCACACTCACACTCACTCACTCTTACTCGCCCTCACTCTTATTCTCACTCACTAACTCACACTCTCTCTCACTCACTCACTCACTCTCATTCACTCAGTCACTCGCTCACATACTCACACTGACTCATTCACGCACTTACACTCACTCACTCCCTCAGCAACTCACTCACTCAGTCACCAAATCAATCAGTCACTCACTCCCTAACTCACTGACTCACTCACACTCTCACTCACTCAAGCTCACTCACTTGCTCTCACTGACTCACTCATTCTCACTCACTCACTTTCACTCAGTCGCTCTCACTCTCTCGCTCACTCTCCTTCTCACCCATTCTCACTCACCAACTCACTCACACATTCACTCACTCTCACTCGCTCACCAACTCACTCATTCACTCACACTCATTCACTCACTCACCACCTTGCTCACTCACTCGCCAACTCACTCATGCTCACTCTCTCTCACTCACTCACCAACCCACTCACGCAATCGCACTCATTCACTGACTCACCAACTTACTCACTCGCACACGCCCTCACTCGGATTGTGGTGGAGATTATGCCCACAGTGTGTGGCTTCAGTTCCTGCACTGCGTGAGGTTCCCATGAAGGACTCTGCTTCTCAAGCTCTCCCCTGGCCTCTGGCCCGGTGACTCTCAGGTTAAACTAGCCCCAGTTGTTTCTCTGGAATGAGCAAGCATTTCGGTGACTTTAGCACTTAGCTTTTTTCCTTCTCTCCAATGCTTTCAGCCTTCCTGTCTGTTCTTGCGCTCCCCATCTCTTGTTCCTGCCAGGCGTCCTCACTCTCTCCCTGCATACGTGTGTACTTACACACAAACTTCCATCTATCACACAGACAACATATATCACACAGGCAACATATATCACACAGGCAACGTGTATCACACAGCCAACATATATCACACAGGCAACGTGTATCACACAGCCAACATATATCACACAGGCAACATGTATCACACAGGCAACGTGTATCACACAGCCAACATATATCACACAGACTACATATATCACACAGGCAACGTGTATCACACAGCCAACATATATCACACAGACTACATATATCACACAGGCAACATGTATCACACAGGCAACATATATCACACAGGCAACATGTATCACACAGCCAACATATATCACACAGGCAACATGTATCACACAGGCAACGTGTATCACACAGGCAACATATATCACGCAATCAACGTGTATCACACAGGCAACATGTATCACACAGCCAACATGTATCACACAGCCAACATATATCACACAGACAACATACATCACACAGGCAACATGTATCACACAGACAATATGTATCACACAGGCTACATATCACACAGCCAACATACATCACACAGACAACATATATCACACAGCCAACATACATCACACAGGCAACATATATCACACAGACAACATACATCACACAGGCAACATGTATCACACAGCCAACATGTATCACACAGCCAACATATATCACACAGACTACATATATCACACAGGCAACATGTATCACACAGCCAACATGTATCCCACAGGCAACATGCATCACACAGCCAACATGTATCACACAGCCAACATATATCACACAGACTACATATATCACACAGGCAACATATATCACACAGACAACACATATCACACAGCCAACATATATCACACAGCCAACATATATCACACAGACGCATTAAGTAAAAGCAAAATATTGTGGACACTGGTGATCTGAAGCTTAGCAATCACTATTGAAAATCTGGCTGCGTCTCTGGAGAGAGAAACCGAGTTAATGTTTCGAGTCCAGCTGTAAATTCTTCAGAACTGGATTAACCCTTTGGATGGATGACAGCTGCCCCCAGGTTCATATAATCGGGCTATATTAACGTGGCGAGAGGGGACAGATTTATAAAAGGACATGAGGGGCAACTTTTGTTACACAGGGAGTGCTTTGTGGGAGGAATGAACTTCCTGAAGAAGTGGTGGACTTGGGCACAGCGACAACATTGAAAAGACATTTGGATAAGTATGTGAAAGGGAAAGGGATATGGACCAGGAGCAAGCAGCTGGGACTAGTTTAGTTTGGGGATTGTGGTCAGCATGGACTGGTTGGACTGAAGGGTCTGTTTCCGTGCTGTAGGACACTATGTGGTTAAAATGGTGCTTCACAAATACCTTCGCTTCCAAGCAGCGCTCAAAATAACTCGACCGCATTGAGAAAACGCACACAGAAACTAATCTCATCGCAGCATTGAGCCTGAGGATGTGAAATGTGCTAGAGGAAAGCTAGTCATGATTTATTCCCCACTGATTCCAAGGCACCTTCATGTCAAACATGTCATAACATGCGAATATAGGTGCGCCTGTGGGTCAAACCTGCACGGGAGTCGCTAGTCTGCTTGCAAATAACTCCCCAGAGACCGGAATCCTGTCACCAAGCCACCCTTTACTCATCCTTGACGTATCTGTCAGCCGGGAGAAAGTGAGGACTGCAGAAGCTGGAGATTAGAGCTGAAAATGTGTTGCTGGAAAAGCGCAGCAGGTCAGGCAGCATCCAAGGGGCAGGAGAGTTGACATTTCGGGCATGAGCCCTTCTTCAGGAAGGGTTCATATCTGTCAGCCAGGGCTCCCTGATTGGACCAGCTTATCTGCCCCAGTCAGTGAACTCTGAGGTCCATCCATTCCAATTTCGACACACCCTTTCCCTGTTCCATGATGCAATGCACTCTCCCGATTCTATTGGTCACTTGTCCCTACAGGACACCCACTGTAGAAACCCAGAGGCTGCTGTGCATTGAGCCAACTCTTACAGACGTCCATCGTCCAACACCCCATCACTCTGAAGACCTATTTACTTGGATCAAATAGCTGCAAATTGGAATTTGAAAAGCTGGGGGCATGGTTTTGGCTGTTAATGGGCTGAAGGGTCTTTTCCTGTATTGTGGATCTCTATGACTCTACAGGTCTCCCTCCTGGAGTTAAGAATCTACATGGAACCCCTTTGGATGACTTCGTAAATAATGACACAGGGGAGTCAGATAGATAACGGAGCGTCCGTGTTTGAAGTGGCCAGAGGTAAACTGGCCTCGGTCCCATCCTCCCCCCGACAGAGAGACGACTGGGTGGGGGCTTAACCTGAGGGTCACCACCCCACAGGTGAGGGGTTGAGGAGGAGATTCCCTCGTGGTAACCTCAGCAGATGCAGGGATCGAACCCACGGTGTTGGGCTCACTCTCCGTCACAGATCCGTCCAGCTAACTGAGATTTGGGGACGGTGTGACCAGTCGGTGTCTGAGTGACGCAGGCAATCCCTGAGGAAGCCTCCAGGAGGTCACAGGCTGAGTTGGCCTGTAGCCACACGCAGATTGTGGGCCCTTCCCACTCAAATGCCGTCGGCGCTCACCATTTGTTGATCCACTGAATCCGGCCTTGGCGATACAGAGTGAATTCTGGCTCTCCAACCACCCTCCCTCCTACTCACTGACCCCTTGACCTGCTGTATCCTGGACAGCCTCCCTCCACCCTGGCTACACCCTTTCTTCCACTCTCTCTCTCTCTCTCACACACGCACACTCTGTCAGCAGGTCCTCACTATTTTGGCGCTTTGGGAGCATCTAACCTCTTTCTCCATCTGTCCGCTGAGTGCCCACCTCCTGTCTCTCTCCGGCGGAAGGGAGGATGTTGTTGTTGTTGTTGTTGTTGTTGTTGTACACTCCCACGTCGGCCATTTTTTTCAGGGTCACGGTTCGGTTCATGAGGGATTCCTCGCTGCCCGACTCCACTCACTTCCACCCCCACCTACCCCACCACCTCCCCCCCATTACCTTCCCACCCCTATCCTTCCCTCCTCTCCCCTCCCCCTCCCCAACCTCTCCTGCCTTCTTCCTCATCCTCACCCCCTTTCCCCACCACGCGCCTCACCCCCTCCCCCGCCTGCATCCCTCCCATTCCCTCTTCCTTTCTCACCCATTGCACCCCTGTCCCTCCACCCCGCCCCTCATTCCCCAGCCCGGGTCCTCCCTCTCAACAAAGCTTTTCGCTGTGCCTCGGATCATGTGACAATAAATCCAATTCAATTCCAATCAATTCCATTCCTCCCGCATCCCCCTCACTTCCCCTCCTCTCCCACCGTCCCCTTCTCCTCGCCTTCCCTTTTCTCCCCGCTCCCCCCTTTCATCCCCACCCCCTCCAACAACCCTTCTCCCCTACCTTCGATGCGCCTGACACCTCTTCCTTTATCCCACCCCGGCCTGTCCCTCACTCCATCCCTTCGCCCCTAACCTTTGACCTCCTCCTCCCCCCTCCCTCGCCTCTCCCTTTATCTCCCTTGCCCCTCGCTGTCCCCCCCCCCCCCAACTGCCTCCCCCTTCCTCCCCCTCACCCTACCTACACCCCTCCACCATTATTTCCCCAATCCATTAACCCTTTCCCTCCACGAATCCCCTTCAAGGCTCCAACTGTCTTCTGCTTCTTAAAACTAAAACTCATGACAGGATGTAACGGGGAACAAGGGGTGATGGTCGATAGCTCAGTGTTTTGGAAATCACGAGCTTTCGGAATGCTGCCCCTTCGTCACCTGGTGTTGTGTGACCTCTGACCTTGTCCACCCCAGTCCAACACCTCCACATCATGGCTCCCTCTGTCGAAGTTTGACTAAAATCCGACTCCCCATTGACGTGTGAACGTCAACTAACATTAAGCTCAATTCAAAACTAATTTGACTATTGACTTCATTTCTGATTACCTCACATTTCTTTAGCAGCTGATCTCTCTCTCTCTCTCTCTCCATCTCACTCTCTCTCTCTCCCCCTCTCTATCTCTCTCACTCTCTCTTTCACTCGCTCTCTCTGTCTCTCTCACTCTCTTTCTTTGTCTCTCTCATTCTCTCTCGCTCTCTCTCTGTCACTCTCTCTCTCTCTCTTACTCTCTCACTCTCGCTCTCTTTCTCGCTCTCTCTCTCGCTCTCTCTCTCTCTCACTCACTCTCTCTCTCTCACTCACTCACTCTCTCTCTCACTCTCTCTCTCTCGCCCTCTATCTCTCTTTTACTCTCTCTCAGTCTCTCTCTCTCACTCTCTATCTCTCTTTTACTCTCTCTCAGTCTCTCTCTCTCACTCTCTCTGTCTCTCTCTCGCTCTCTCTCTGTCTCTCTCTCACTCTCTCTCTCTCGCTCTCTCTCTGTGTCTCTCTCTCTCTCTCACTCTCTCTCTCTCTGTGTAACTTTGAACCGACCTCTAACGTTCCTCCCCCTCGCTCAGTCATTAGCAGCCTTCACCAATTTAAAATTCAACCTCACTGTGTTATTTCCAAGGCCTTGTTAGTGTTTGTTTATCTATTCCTTTATCAGCTTTCCTTCTGAAAGGGGAGGACATGGGTAGTGGGACACTACCTTGAGTCTTGCTCACAGAACTCCAGGAATGTTCCGGCACCCTGCACCACCTCTGGATTGTAATTTAGTGTCACCCGCCTGCCTTTCCTCTCCATCCCTGCACACCGCCTCGATCCAAATAGCCATCCCATGTCCCCCTTTGTAGGCCTTGATCGATTCCACAACATTTCCAGGCAGGGCTTTCCAGACCCTAACTGCTGGCTTTTTTTTTTAACTTTCCCACACGCACTTGCTCCTTCGTTGAATGTTGTCCACCCACCCTCTCCTCTCCCAGCTCTGTGGCCTACATTGGTTTCGGGTCCAGCAATTCATTCACAATTCTCGTCGCCTCTCCCTTGCCCAACGCTGTGGTTTCCTTCAGCCTACACAGATGACCTATGGACAGTACAGACGTGACAGGCCGAAGGATCTCCTCTGTACTGTGTGATTCTTCCGTTCTGAGTTCCAGCTGTTAATGGCCTTCTTAATGTGACTGTGCCTTCCAGAACTCTAACCTCTGGAACCCGCTCTCTTTGATTGTCGTTCCTTTCTAATATTGCCTAATATTTGACCGAATATTTGGTCACATGTCCTAATGCCTCCTCATGCAGGGAGGAGGCAGTGAGGCTACTGAGTTGGACCCTCAACCATGATCATAAGGAGTTTTGCAACGGGCTTGAGGGACTGAATAGTAGACAAACAGGGGGCTGGAAGGCAGCAAACCAGGCAGCCTCTGGAGGTAGAGAGGTCAACGTTTCGCGTATAATCCTTCTTCATGACTCAGAGGGGTGGGTAGAGGCAACTACAGATAAAGAGGGGGAAGAGATGTGGGGAGGGGGGGCGAGTGGTGAGGTGAGGATAGGTGAACGCAGGTCGAGGGTACAGCCCGGTTGGTCGATGGGAGGGATGAATCCGATAGGGAGCAGGAAGGTCAGAGGAAAGGAAGGGAGGGGGAGGGGCTGGGAAGGGGGTCAGGGGGATGGGAAGGGAGGTTATTTGAAATTGGAGAACTCAATGTTAAGTCCTCCAAGGCTGTAGGCTGCCCAGGTGGAAGAGGAGGTGTTGTTCCTCCGATCTGTGGGCTGATCCATTGTGAGGGTGGAGGAGGCCGAGGATGGACATGTCGGAGGGGGAATTGAAATGGGCGGTGACTGGGAGATCAGGCTGACCTCTGCCACCCCAGCGTAGGCACTCTGTGAAAATGGTCACCTCGGACTCAATGGCCGGGTCATGCTATTATTTTCTGTGTAATTTTTGAACAAAATTATATTTTATAAAATATCAGACCAGCACCTGGAAGACATTTTAACATCAGTTGCTTGAAAATACAGAATTTGAACTGAGGTGCTGCAAAGTCTTTCGCCAATCAGGACAAATGCAAGAATACCAAAATTTCAAACTAACAGTTTATGCTGCTTTTTCTGAAGAACAATGTGTTGGACTCAAAAGGTCACGTTTGTTTCTCTCTCCACAGATGTTGTCAGACCTGCCCAATCTCTCCAGCATTCTCCGCAATGATTCCTGTACTATTGTATTTCTAAGCTTTTTATCCCAGTATAGAATAGGGATTTTAACCCGCAACGTTGACTCTTTTTCTCTCCCCACAGATGCTGCCAGACCCCTTAAGTTTCTTCAGAAATTGATGTTCTCGTTTTGTTTCAGATTTCCCGCAGAGCTTTGTCTCTTATTTGAGAGTTGATGCTACCCTCTTTTTTTTTTGTTTCTTGCACTTATGCAAGAATATCAAATTTCTAAACATCAGAACAATTCATTCTGCAGGAGAAGCAAAGAGCTGAGGGGTGGTTAGGATGGTGTGATGGTTTGAGATTTTGCATTCCTGCGTGTGTCCTGATGAACATCGCAGCAATGGTTAGAAATTTGGCATTCTTGCATGCGTCCTGATGATAATTGCTGCGATGGTTTTGAAATTTGGCATTCTTGCATTTGTCCTGATGAAAATTGTTGTGATGGTTTTGAAATTTAGTATTCTTGGTCATTTCCTGCTGAGCATTGCTGCAGTAGTTTGAAATTTGGCATTCTTGCATGTGTCCTGATGAAAATTGCTGTGATGGTTTTGAAATTTAGTATTCTTGGTCATTTCCAGCTGAGCAATGCTGCAGTGGTTTGAAATTTGGCATTCTTGCGTATGTAGTATTGAAAATTGTTGCAATGATTTAAAATTTGACATTCTTGCATGTGTTCTGATGAGAACTATCATGATTGTTTTGAAATTTGTCATTGTTAAATATGTGTAGATGAACATTGCCGTAATGGTTTTGAAATTTGGCATTTTTGCATTTGTCTTAATGAAAATTGCTGCAATGGTTTAAATTTGGCATTCTTGCATGTGTCCTGATGAAACTTGCCATGATGGTTTTGACATTTGGCATTCTTACATTTGTCCTTAGAAAAACTGCTGCAACGGTTTGAAACTTGGCATTTCTGCATGTGTCCTGATGAAAATTGCCATGACGTTTTGGAAATTTGGCATTTTTGTATGTGTCCTAATGAAAATAGTCATGACAGTTTTGCAGTTTGGCATTCTTGCATTTGTCCTGAAGAAAATTGCTGTGATGGTTTTGAAATTTGGCATTCTTGAATGTGTCCTGAAGAAAACTGCAGCAATGGTTTCAAATTTGACATTCTTGCATGTGTCCTGATGAAATTTGGCATGATGGTTTGAAATTTGGCACTCTTGCATTTGTCCTGCTGAAAATTGCTGCGACGGTTTGAAATTTGGAATTCTTGCGTGTGTCCTGATGAAAATTGCCATGACGGTTTTGAAATTTGGCATTCTTGCGTGTGTTCTGGTGAAAATTGCTGGGATTGTTTGAAATTTGGCATTCTTGCCAGTGTCCTGATGAAAATTGCTGTGATTGTTTAAAATATGGCATTCTTGTATGTATCCTGTTGAAAATTGTCACAATGGTTTTGAAATTTGGCATTCTAGCAGGTGGTCCTTATGAGAGTGAGACAAAAAGCTTCAGCATCATGTCTGACTTTTTTTAGCAAAATACTTGTTAGTAAGTGAAGGGTACCCGTACATGTGCAACTTATATTGCTACCAAATGGAGTAGCTGGGTATGAGAGTGTGAAGGTGGGAGGGACAATCAGTTATCTCCAAAGCATTACAGCCTATGAAAGGGATGAGATCAAAAGAGATGGAGATGGGCAATTTGTTGCTCAAGTTGGGGTGGGAGTTGCAGAACAGCAGTGACTTGAGCCATGGTTATCAGGGAAATCACTGAGGACATTAAAAAATGTGGTAGAAATTTGTCAGAAGTTACGGGGAGAATGAGAATCAATGTGTTTTGCAACCTTGCTGTCTTTATTTTCCAATTGCTGTTCTAACTGTTCCACCACACTGGTTTCTGCACTCTTTCTTCTGCACTATAGCAGGGAGATCAGAACTGAATGCAGTATTCCAGAAGTGGCCTAACCAATGTCCTGCCCAGTTGTAAATGTGCCTGGAGTGTTGTTGTTACTGCCCAACAATATAAACATCGGAATCTTCTTAAGTCAAGTCTTGACGCCCTTCATGAATGAGGTATGATATGTAGTATTGATCCATTATTAATCTGGCCAGGTTGATGACCGAGTAACAGTCAGCTGCTTTCATTCTTGTTAA
This sequence comes from Hemiscyllium ocellatum, assembly GCF_020745735.1. NCBI lineage: Eukaryota > Metazoa > Chordata > Chondrichthyes > Orectolobiformes > Hemiscylliidae > Hemiscyllium > Hemiscyllium ocellatum. The sequence goes on along the minus strand of NC_083445.1, from coordinate 10,758,719 downwards.
AACCAACGTTTGATCAGGTCGACTGTGGGACTGAGATATCTGCTGTTCAGAGTTTTTTTAATCTTAAGACCATCGCACAACTAGAGAGCCATGCCAAATATGAAGAATCCCGACTCTAGTCTCTGGTTGGTTTCCAATTAGCTGAGAGACCTAAGAGTAGAGAGAGCTTGGAGTGGGAAGGTTGAAAGTCAGCCACAGTTCCAGTTCCTACGTTGGTAAGTTGGATGCCTTGGCTGCCTCTAGGATTGGCTCAGCTAGTAACGCTCTCGTCTCTGAGACAGAAGGTTTGTGGGTTCAAGTCCTACCATGACAGATGAAATCAAGTTGGCACTTCCAGTTCTAGAGAGAGATGATGCAGTTAGAGTCATAGAGATATACAGCACAGAAATAGACCCTTCGTCTGTACCGACCAGACATCCCAACCTAATCTAGTCCCATTTAGAGTCATAGAGATATATAGCGCAGAAATAGACCCTTCGGTCCAACTCGTCCATGCCGACCAGATATCCCAACCTAATCTGGTCCCATTCGGCCCATATCCCTCCAAATCCTTCTATTACATGTACCCATCCAGATGCCTTCTAACTGCTGTCATTGTACCAGCCTCCACCACTTCCTCTGGCAGCTCATTCCATACACGCACCACCCTCTGTGTGAAAACATCACCCCCGCAGGTCCTTGTTAAATCTTTTCCATCTCAATTAAACCAATGGACTCCCCTACCCCAGGGGAAATACCTATGCTGTTCACCCAAACCACGCCCGTCATGATTTTATAAACCTCTATAACACCACCCCTCAGCCTCCGACCATCCTGTCTTTCTGATCGATTCAATAAATTTCATGGATTTGCGCAGAGGAAATGAATATTAAAATGGCCGTGGTTTGCAATTTTGTGTTTTCTTTGCCTCACTTGCCTATATTTTCTCTACCGCTGTGGGGACAGCCTGTTTGAGGGTCCCTTTGGGGGTTTCTGTTGTGTATCTCAGCGAACTGACCAACAACAGAAGCTGCACCGACCTTGTGTGTCTCCGAGCAATCCACAAGCAGCGAAGTACATTGTGTTTTGGGAGGTGGAATGCAAGAAACATGGCTGCCGATTGGTGCATGGCAAGATCCCACAAGCAGCAGTGTAAATTGCCACAGGGACCTCTCTTTAGTGGCCGTCGGTTAATGGATAAATATTGGCGCAGTCATCTGCAAAATCTAACCCCCCCTCCCAACAACCTCTCAAAGAACTTCCACCTCCATCTGAGGAGAAATCCTTTAAAATTGAGGGCGAGTGCAAGTTAAGGGAATACAACTGGCACGGTGGCACAGTGGTTAGCACTGCTGCCTCACAGCGCCAGAGACCCGGGTTCAATTCCCGACTCAGGCGACTGACTGTGTGGAGTTTGCACGTTCTCCCCGTGTCTGGGTGCTCCGGTTTCCTCCCACAGTCACAAAGATGTGCGGGTCAGGTGAATTGGCCACGCTAAATTATCCCTAATGTTAGGTAAGGGGTAAATGTAGGGGTGGCGGGTCGGTGTGGACTTGTTGGGCCGAAGGGCCTGTTTCCACACTGTAACTTTAGGTTCCCACCTCAACCAATAGCGTAATCCTTCCTTGTTACATCTCATGCTCGTGGGTGTATTTTGCCTTTGTTTCTTGTCCCTAGTTGCCCCTGAACTTGCTAGGGCCATTCCAGAGGGCAGTTAAGAGTCTACCCCGTTGCTGTGGGTCTGGAGTTACATGGAGGCCAGACCAAGTGAGGACAGTAGATTTCCTTCCTCAGAGAGCGTGAGTGAGTCTGATGGGCCCTTCTGACTATCAACAATGGCTTCACTAAACCAGCTTTACTGGCTTTACTGAACTCAAATACCACGGTGTGATTCACATCCACGTACCCAGACAGTGCCCTCAGGATTGGGCCGGTGAAATTACTACTGGACGGGACATTGGTTAGGCCGCTTTTGGGGTACTGCGTTCAGTTCTGGTCTCCCTGCTATCGGAAAGACATTGAGTCAAGGTTAGAGTAGTGTTGGAAAAGCACAGCCAGTCAGGCAGCATCCGAGGAACAGGAAAATCGACGTTTCGGGCAAAAGCCCTTCATCTGAAATGAGGCTGGGTGCCTTGGGGGGGGGGGGGTGGAGAGATAAATGGGAGGGGGCTGGGGCTGGGGAGAAGGTAACTGGAGGGCGATAGGTGGATGGAGGTGGGGGTAAAGGTGGTAGGTCAGAGAGGAGGGTGGAGTGGATAGGTGGGAAGGGAGATTGGCAGGTAGGACAGGTCATGGGGACAGTGCTGAGCTGGAAGGTTGGAACTGGGGTGAGGTGGGGGGAGGGGAAATGAGGAAACAGGTCAAGTCCATATTGATGCCCTGCAGTTGAAGTGTTCCGAGGCAGAAGACGAGGCGTTCTTCCTCCAGGCATTGGGTGCTGAGGGAGTGGCAGTGGAGGAGGCCCAGGACCTGCATGTCCTTGGCAGAGTGGGAATGGGAGTTGAAGTGTTGGGCCACAGGGCAGTGGGGTTGATTGATGCAGGTGTCCCAGAGATATTCCCCGAAGCCGCCTATAGGAAAGATGTTGTTAAACTTGAAAGGCCAGGGCATTGAGTATAGGAGTTGGGAGATCATGTTGCAGCTGTTCAGGACATTGATTACGTCACCTTCGGAATATTGCGTGCAATTCTGGTCTCCTTCCTATCAGAAAGATGTTGTGAAACTTGAAAGGGTTCAGAAAAGATTTACAAGGATGTTGCCAGGGTTGGAGGATTTGAACTAAAGGGAGAAGCTGAACAGGCTGGGGCTGTTTTCCCTGGAGCATCGGAGGCTGAGGGGTGACCTTATAGAGGTTTACAAAATCATGAGGGACATGGGTAGGGTAAATAGGCAATGTCCTTTTCCTGAGGGTAGGGGGGTCCAAAATGAGAGGGCATAGGTTTAAGAGGAAAAGAGAAAGGACATGAGGGGTAACGTTTTCATACAGAGAGTGGTGTGTGTATGGAATGAGCTGCCAGAGGAAGTGATGGAGGCTGGTATAATGACAGCAGTTAGAGGGCATCTGGATGGGTATATGAATAGGAAGGGTTTGGAGGGATATGGGCCAGGTGCTGGCCTAGATTGGGTTGGGATATCAGGTCGGCATGGACGAGATGGACCGAAGGGCCTGTTACCATGCTGTACATCTCTATGACTCAATGGGCCAAATGGCCCGCTCCACACTGTGGGGATTCTATGATATATTTTAAACGAGACACCTAATTCACAGATGCCTGTTCGATACATATTCATTTGATGCGAAGCATTGAATTGCAGAATCTTCAACATTCCTCGTCTTGGTGATATATCACTTACACCCTTTATGTAAAGGTGTTTGCATTATATATGCTACGAGCCATTTAAATGTTTAATACTTTGAAAACAAAAGCTTACCATTGGGGAGAAATAAATGAATGTAAATTAAGAGAAAACACCATTTGTTTATTTTTGAAGTTGCTTTGTACTTCACTAAACATTATATATTATCGCGAGCAGTCCCTCAGAACGAAGGTTTTATGTCAGGCAGCTAGCAAGGGAATGGGATTTGATGAATATGCATAATTCCAGAGCTACACTAATGAGTCTTAATAGCCCCGATCGTTAGAAAGGGTCACAGCATCTTTCGTTAGTTGTCCACCTTGGCTGAAATGCAAGTAGCAAATACTGACAAAACAGAGCAGCACCTGACCATTTCAGGTCCGACCCCTCTCATCAGAGCTGAGTTACAGATGCAAAGTCATCGAGTCCTACAGCATGGAAACAGACCCTTCGGCCCAACCGTCCATGCTGACCATAATCCCCAAGCTAAACTAGTCCCACACTGCCTGCTCCTGGCCCATATCCCTCCAAACCTTTCCCTTTCATGGACTTGTCCAAGTGTGTTTTAAACATTGTAACTGTACGCACAGCCACCATCCCTCTGGAAGCTCATTCCACAGACAAACTGTGTAAAACATTTATCCCTCACATTTTTAATCAATCTCACTTCTCTCATCTTAAAAAAAGCATGCCCCGAGTCTTGAAATTCCCCATTCTAGGGGGGGAAAACAACTACCATTAACTCTATTGATACTTCTCAGAATCCCAAACTAGAGATGCAAAGGCATTGGCTCCTACAGCACAGAAACAGACCCTTCGGTCCAACCAGCTCATGCTGACTATAATCCCCAAACTTAACTAGCCCCACCTGCCTGCTCCTGGTCCATATCGCTCCAAACCTTTCCTGTTCATTTATCTAAATGTCGTTTAAACATTGTAACTGTATCCATATTCACCATTTCCTCTGGAATTTCATTCCACGTATGAATTACCCTCTGTGTAAAAAGATTGCCCCCAGGACTTTTTTTAAATCTCTCCCCTCTCACCTTAAAAATGTGCGCCCTAGTCTTAAAATCCCCTGCCCTAGGGAAAAGACATCTGCCATTCATCTTATTGAGAGCCCTCACGATTTTATAAACCTCCTTCGCTCAAATGGAACACAGTTTCAGTCTCTTCAGCCTTTCCTTATAACTCAAGGAAGTGTGCAGAAGAGAAGGTGGGGAGAGGGAGGGTCTGCGATGGGGTGAGCGACCAGAGAGAGAGAGATGGAGCGAGGAGGAAGATTTCACGACAAGCGGTGGTGATGGGACGAGTTAAGAAACAAACGATGGGTCTTGAGGAGGTGTGAACTGTAGTGCCCTTTCTCATCTGAATACAAAGTGAGTGAAACAGCAATAGAATGACAAGGGGAAACAAAACAAACTGAGAAAAAGAATTGAAACAAAATGGTTCAGAGGTTATCATCTAGAAGGGCAGCACGAAGACTCAGTGGTTAGCACTGATACCTCACTGCGCCAGGGACCTGGATTCGTTTACAGCCTCAGGCGACTCTCTGTGTGGAGTTTACACATTCTCCCCGTGTCTGAGTGGGTTTACTTCGGGTGTTCCAGCTTCCTCCCACAGATTAGATGGATTGGCCATGCTAAATTACCCATAGTGCTCAGGGATGTGTAGGTTAGGGTGGATTGGCCATGTTAAATTACCCATAGTGTTCAGGGATGTGTAGGTTAGGGTGGATTGGCCATGCTAAATTACCCATAGTGTACAGGGATGTGTAGGTTAGGGTGGATTGGCCATGCTAAATTACCCATAGTGCTCTGGGATGTGTAGGTTAGGGTGGATTGGCTATGCTAAATTACCCATAGTGTACAGGGATGTGCAGGTTAGGGTGGATTGGCCATGCTAAATTACCCATAGTGTACAGGGATGTGTAGGTTAGGGTGGATTGGCCATGCTAAATTACCCATAGTGTACAGGGATGTGTAGGTTAGGGTGGATTGGCCATGCTAAATTACCCCATAGTGCTCAGGGATGTGCAGGTTAGGGTGGATTGGCCATGCTAAATTACCCATAGTGCTCAGGGATGTGTAGGTTAGGGTGAATTGGCCATGCTAAATTACCCATAGTGCTCAGGGATGTGTAGGTTAGGGTGGATTGGCCATGCTAAATTACCCATAGTGCTCATGGATGTGCAGGTTAGGATGGATTGGCCATGCTAAATTACCCATAGTGTTCAGGGATGTGTAGGTTAGGGTGGATTAGCCATGCTAAAATACCCATAGTGCTCAGGGATGTGCAGGTTAGGGTGGATTGGCCATGCTAAATTACCCATAGTGCTCAGGGATGTGCAGGTTAGGGTGGATTGGCCATGCTAAATTACCCATAGTGTTCAGGGATGTGCAGGTTAGGGTGGATTGGCCATGCTAAATTACCCATAGTGTTCAGGCATGTGTAGGTTAGGGTGGACTGGCCATGCTAAATTACCCATAGTGCCCAGCGATGTGTAGGTTAGGGTGGACTGGCTATGGGAAATGCAGAGTTTCTGGGATAAGGTGGGTCTGGGTCAGATACCTATTGGAGGGTCGGTGCAGACTGGATGGGCTGAATGGCCTGCTTCCACACTGGAGGGATTCGTTGCACCCAGTATTAAGCCCTGAGAAAGTAGGAAGCTGACCCGATGGGCTGAATGGCCCCCTGGTCTTTGAGGTTGCACTCCTGTTGGAATAAAGGTCGAGGGTCAAGCAGCTCAGAGCTGAAGCGAGAAGGACAGTCAAAAATGGCAGCAGTCTGGAAGGTTAGAGGTCACGCTGTGGACGGAGCAAGTGCATGGTGCAAGATGGTTGGCCCATTTTGTGAGCAGTGAATGTGACACGTCAGTGTGTAAGAAGTGAAAGGATATTGGGGCTTCAATTAGAAGGAATGGTTAATATCTCGGAGGACTCTTTTCTGACGTTATAACACTCCAGAAATAAAAAACCGCAGCTGCAAAACGCCAATCTGAGGAATCCCGGCACTTGGGGATGGATGAGGATTTTATCCTTCTCCTTTATAAGATTGCCAGAGGTCAGGAAAGCGGAAATAGCCCATGCTGCAATCTCAGCTTGAGGTCAGAGACAGACATCCTGCAGTGGACCAGAACCCATTAGGATCTTCAATAATTAACATCTTGATTGTGCGATTAGGGAGGACGCGCTGAAAATCAATTCCTGTTTCAAAGCCACGATCTATTCCATCATGTCCGTGCAACAAACCGCTAAAGAGTTCGGAAAACAGAAACAAAAATAAAAATAAGAAGTGCTGGAAATATTCAGCAGGTCAGGCAACTCCAGAGACAGAAACAGTTAACAGCCGACATCTTATTCAGATGAGGGCATGTAAAATATAGGGGTTTAACTTTACCAGCAGAGAGGGAGGGGAATGTGCAGAGCCTGAGCTGTGGTCTTTTACCAGCAGCAGGGTGCCTGCACCTATTAGCTCCTGTGATACAATGTAGAGACATGGTACTTAAAGATTCAGCAGAGGTTTATGATCACTCCTGGATTTTATATCTGACCCTGTGACAGGTTACACAGACCAGAGAACTGCTCATCAGCACCTGTCATACTTCAAATGGCCCCCAGATAAGATGGAGTCTGAGTATTTTACACCCTCAGTTCACCCATGATACTGAGTGAGTGAGTGTCTGAGTGAGTGAGTGAGTGAGTGTCTGAATGAGTGTCTGAGTAAGTGAGTGAGTGTCTGAGTGAGTGAGTGTCTGAGTGAGTGAGTGAGTGAGTGTCTGAATGAGTGTCTGAGTAAGTGAGTGAGTGTCTGAGTGACTGAGTGAGTGAGTGTCTGAATGAGTGTCTGAGTAAGTGAGTGAGTGTCTGAGTGACTGAGTGAGTGAGTGTCTGAATGAGTGTCTGAGTAAGTGAGTGAGTGTCTGAGTGAGTGAGTGTGTGAGTGAGTGAGTGTCTGAGTGAGTGAGTGTCTGAGTGAGTGAGTGTGTGAGTGAGCGAGTGTCTGAGTGAGTGAGTGACTGAGTGAGTGCCTGAGTGAGTGAATGTCTGAGTGAGTGAGTGTCTGAGTGAGCGAGTGACTGAGTGAGTGTCTGAGTGAGTGAGTGACTGAGTGAGCAAGTGTCTGAGTGAGCGAGTGAGTGAGTGAGTGTCTGAGTGAGTGCCTGAGTGAGTGAGTCTGAGTGAGTGAGTGTCTGAGTGAGTGAGTGAGTGTCTGAGTGAGTGAGTGTCAGTGAGCGAGTGACTGAGTGAGTGAGTGAGTGTCTGAGTGAGTGAGTGTCTGAGTGAGTCTGAGTGAGTGAGTGTCTGAGTGAGTGAGTGAGTGTCTGAGTGAGTGAGTGTCAGTGAGCGAGTGACTGAGTGAGTGAGTGAGTGTCTGAGTGAGTGAGTGAGTGTCTGAGTGAGTGAGTGTCAGTGAGCGAGTGACTGAGTGAGTGAGTGAGTGTCTGAGTGAGTGAGTGAGTGAGTGAGTGGGTGTCTGAGTGAGTGAGTGAGTGTCTGAGTGAGTGAGTGTGTGAGTGAGCGAGTGTCTGAGTGAGTGAGTGACTGAGTGAGTGCCTGAGTGAGTGAATGTCTGAGTGAGTGAGTGTCTGAGTGAGCGAGTGACTGAGTGAGTGTCTGAGTGAGTGAGTGACTGAGTGAGCAAGTGTCTGAGTGAGCGAGTGAGTGAGTGAGTGTCTGAGTGAGTGCCTGAGTGAGTGAGTCTGAGTGAGTGAGTGTCTGAGTGAGTGAGTGAGTGTCTGAGTGAGTGAGTGTCAGTGAGCGAGTGACTGAGTGAGTGAGTGAGTGTCTGAGTGAGTGAGTGTCTGAGTGAGTCTGAGTGAGTGAGTGTCTGAGTGAGTGAGTGAGTGTCTGAGTGAGTGAGTGTCAGTGAGCGAGTGACTGAGTGAGTGAGTGAGTGTCTGAGTGAGTGAGTGAGTGAGTGGGTGTCTGAGTGAGTGAGTGAGTGTCTGAGTGAGTGAGTGAGTCTGAGTGTCTGAGTGACTGAGTGAGTGAGTGTCTGAATGAGTGTCTGAGTAAGTGAGTGAGTGTCTGAGTGACTGAGTGAGTGAGTGTCTGAATGAGTGTCTGAGTAAGTGAGTGAGTGTCTGAGTGAGTGAGTGTGTGAGTGAGTGAGTGTCTGAGTGAGTGAGTGTCTGAGTGAGTGAGTGTGTGAGTGAGCGAGTGTCTGAGTGAGTGAGTGACTGAGTGAGTGCCTGAGTGAGTGAATGTCTGAGTGAGTGAGTGTCTGAGTGAGCGAGTGACTGAGTGAGTGTCTGAGTGAGTGAGTGACTGAGTGAGCAAGTGTCTGAGTGAGCGAGTGAGTGAGTGAGTGTCTGAGTGAGTGCCTGAGTGAGTGAGTCTGAGTGAGTGAGTGTCTGAGTGAGTGAGTGAGTGTCTGAGTGAGTGAGTGTCAGTGAGCGAGTGACTGAGTGAGTGAGTGAGTGTCTGAGTGAGTGAGTGTCTGAGTGAGTCTGAGTGAGTGAGTGTCTGAGTGAGTGAGTGAGTGTCTGAGTGAGTGAGTGTCAGTGAGCGAGTGACTGAGTGAGTGAGTGAGTGTCTGAGTGAGTGAGTGAGTGAGTGAGTGGGTGTCTGAGTGAGTGAGTGAGTGTCTGAGTGAGTGAGTGAGTCTGAGTGAGTGAGTGAGTGAGTGTCTGAGTGAGTGAGTGTCTGAGTGAGTGAGTGATGATCTGCTGAGCTATAATGATCTCTCTAAGCTATACTGCTTGCCATCTGTAAAGACACTACAACAACCAGCTGACAGTGAGTAGCTACCTAGAGGCCGTGGGGATTTTCCCAGTGGCAGGGCTGTTCCATGCCAGGTGACCTGGCTGGGTGGATTTCCCCTGCATAGGTTGGTAACGGGTGGGTAGGCAGGTGCCATCTGAGCCCATCAGAAGACAATAAGACATGAGAATGGAAGTAGGCCATTCAGCCCATCGACTCTGCCCTGCCATTCAATCTGATAATGATCAACCTCACTTTCCTGCCTTATCCCTTGATTCCCTTCCTGACTACCTGAACCTCAAATAAACTTAACAACCCAGCCTCGACAGCCCCCTTTTCACTCCCCTCTGAGAGAGGAAATTCCTTTTCATCTCTGTCTTAAATATGTAACCCCTCATTCTGAGGTGATGCCCTCCGGTCAGGGACTCTCCCACGAGGAGAGACAGTCTCTCCACATCTCCCTGTCTGATAGCCTGAGGATCTCATACATTTCGATAACGTCGCCTCTATTTCTTCTAAAGTCCAGTGAGTATGGGCCCAATCAACTCAACCTTTCCTCATTAAAGAAATCCCGTTATACCTGGGAATCAGCCGAGGGAACCTTCCATGGACAGCTTCCAGCACCAGTAAGAATCAAGATGGCGGCAGTGTTGGTGGAGCAGAGCAGCATGGGAGCTCCTGCTCACAGCACATCTGCTCCACCCGCTTTCCCTTTCCTTCTTAACGTTTTTATTTCCACCTTTCTTTCTTCTTTCTTTCCCTCTCTTTTTCTCCCGACTTGGTCGATGCGGCGTGGAGGAGACGGAGCCAGCACGGGGAGGGGCGCGGCTCCAAGATGGCGGCCCCCGACGTCGATGGCAAGAGCGGGGGTGGGGGTGGGGTCGAGGCCGGAGCGGGTGTTAGCAGGTCGAACCAGAAGACGTCGGAGGAGAGGGTAGGCCATTCGGCCCGTTGAGTCTGCTTTCTCGCAACCCTGTTTTCCCGCTTTCTGCCCGTGACCTTTGACCCCCCCCTTGTCAATCAAGAATTTATTTATGTCAGGCCTCCCACAGCCTTCTGTGGCAATGCATTTCATAGATCCATAGAACATAGAACATTACAGCTCGATGTTACACCGGCCTGTGGAACCAATCTGAAGCCCATCTATCCTACACTATTCCATTCTCATTCATAAGTTAGTCCAATGACGATTGGATTCTTTCACAAGACTAGAAGAACCCGTGTGAGGGGTGCTCATCTCCAGTCATTTATGTACAGTGCTGTCGAGCTGTTATCAGTGTTTTCCCACTTTTTAATAAGAAGGACGATAACATTTAACTTTTTTAATCTTGCTTTCCTTAGCTTTCTGCTTTGTACTAAGATTCTGCACTCACCCTTTGATGGCGTCGTTAAGTGGAGATGTGTGAACCTTTCACTGAGCTCATCTGTGACAATAAAGTTGATTCAAGACCTCAGGCAAGGGCAAACTGTTCTTGAAACCTCCACGATCGAGGTCAATGGTTTTTATTTCCCAGGGGGCACAGGGGGTGAGAAAGCGGGAAGATTCGGAGCCGGAGTGGGCCATTCAACGGGAGCATCGGCTGGCCCTCGATCCCAAAAGCGTGTTCCTGCTTCCACCCCCTGCCCGTTAATAACCGAACACTGACCAATCTCTTTCCTCAGCGAGCCCAGTCGAAAGGCCCAACGTTTGACGACGCTCCGAGTGAGGGGGTAGACAGCACCGCGGGGAACGATGTTGGAATGTTTCAGGTCCCGAACGTCTGACGTTTCTCCCTGGATCCCGTCCTCAGCCACTTCCCAGCATTCCCCATGGAGCAAAGGGCAAGTGGGATTGAGAAGAATCCAAGCTCCTTCAGAGCAATGATGTGAGGGGGCTGGTGTTGGCATGGGGTGGGTAAAGTCACCAGGCGATAGTCCAATGGGTTTATTTGAAATCACAAGATTTCAGAGCAGGTGAAGTGGAGGGAAATGCTGAGCCACGAAATATATCGATCAGATTTTCTACAGCGCGGAAACAGGCCCTTCGGCACAACACCGACCCTTCGAAGAGTAACCCACCCAGACCCATTTCCCCTTGACTAACGTACCTAACACTACGGGCAATTTAGCCTGGCCAATTCATCCTAACCTGCACATCTTTGGACTGTGGGAGGAAACTGGAGCAAACCCGCACAGACACGGGGAGAATGTGCAAACTCCACACAGAAGTGGGTGTTTGAGTGTCTGAGTGAGTGAGTGTCTGAGCTGGGAATTGAACCTGGGGCCCTGGTGCTGTAAGGCAGCAGTGCTAACCACTGAGCCACCGTGCAGCCCAGAGGTAATGGCAAGATAAATACATTCGAAGGAAGACCAACAGGCTTTCTGGTAATGGAATGGTGGTGTAGCACGTATGTGACAGGGCTAGTATTCCTCATGTCAGGTACAAATCAGCAGCCTGGGTAGGCCATTCAGCCCCTCAAATCTGCTCTGCCCTTCAGTAAGATCACAGCTGATCTCATTGCAACCTCCAATCTGCATTCTTGCCTACCCCAAATGGCCTTTCTATCCTTTGTTTAGCCTGCCTTTGTTAAAACAAATTCAAGATCTACTTTTCAAATATTTGTTCACAAGGTGTGGGTGCCACTGTCCAGGCCCTCCATTTATTGCCCAGTGTTAGTTGCCCAGAGTTAACGCCATTGCTGTGGGTCTGGAGTCCCATGTAGGCCAGACCAGGGAAGGATGGCAATTTCCTTCCCCAAAGGATATCCGGGAACCAGATGGGCTTTTCCTCACAATTGGATCCTGGTCATCATTAGACTCGTAATTCCAGATTTTTATTGAGTTAAAATTCCACCTCCAGCCGTAGCGGGATTTGAACCCTGGTCCCCAGGACAGTCCAGCCATAATTGGCCGCCATTTGCCGCCATCTTTTCAGGGACAGGGTTCCACACGGTCATGAGGGCGGGACGAGAATGTGTTTTTGGGCACACCAGTTCATGTCCCCACCCTCCCAACCCCCGACAGTGGCAATTGAAGAGAAAGATCCCATACATAGAACAAGAGGGTTTCAGTGATAGGGTCAACTGATTGCCATGAAACTAAAACCATCTCCCTTTAAGGGAGGGAGTCTCCCATCGTGAGCCAGTCTGGGTAACCCACCACAGAGTCGGTGCCTTTATACTGCCCTTTGGAGAAAGGTGGCTCCCATCGCCTTTCCAAGGGACATCGTTCCACTCTGTTGTTGGAGGGATAATAGGACGGATCAGGCAATGTTGGGATGATGGAATCTTCATACAGAAACAGACCCTTCGGCCCAACTTGGACCAGACATCCTAATCTGACCTTGTCCCATTTGCCAGCAGTTGGCCCATATCCCTCCAAACCTTTCCTTTTCATCTACCCATCTAGATGTACCAGCATCCACCACTCCCTCTAGTTAGAGACCAAATAAACTACAGATGTTGGAATCCAAGGTAGACAGGCCGGAGGCTGGGGGAACACAGTGAGCCAGGCAGCATCAGGAGGGGCAGAAGTCAACAGTTCGGCTATACCCCTTCCCCAGGACTGGGGGTGGGTGTGGGGGGGATCTGCAGATAAAGGGGATGGTGGGGGCCGGGTGTTGAGGGTGGGGACAGGGGCGGGGTGGTGAGGTAGACGAAGACAGGTAGAGGGTACCAACTGGTTGGTCGATGGGAGGGATGGTGGCAGGGAGGAAGGGTTGGTCAGAGGAAAGGAAGGGAGGGGGAGGGGCCTGGAAGGGCGTCGGGGGGAGTGGGAAGGAAGGTTATTACAAATTGAAGGACTCAGTGTAGGCTGTCCTGGCAGAAGATGAGATGTTGTTCCTCCAATTTCCAAGAGCACTCACTATGGCAGGAGGCCGAGAATGGTCATATCGGAAAGGGAGTGGGAAGGGGATTTGAAATGGGCACAGTGACTGGGAGCTCACTCTCCCTCACTCCCCTCCTTTACCTGCAGCTCCCCCCACACCCACCCCCAGTCCTGAAGAAGGGTTACACCCGAAATGTCAACTTCTCCACCTCCTGATGCTGCCTGGCTTGCTGTGTTCTTCCAGCCTCCTGCTTATCCACCACTTCCTCGGGCAGCTCATCCCATACACGCTCCACCCTCTGCATGATTAAAAAGTTATCCTTCAATGTCCTTTCCCCTCTCACCTTAAACCTATGACCTCAACCAGTCCCTAAGGTCACCCTTCAGCATCCATCACAGCCTCTCCCTCTAGCTCAAACCCTCCAACTCCCGTAACATCTTCGCAAATCTTTTCTGAACCCTGTCGAGTTTAATGACATCAGTCCTAGAGAAGGGTGAACGGAATCGTACACTTTCAGAATACTGCGTTCAATTCTGGTCTCCCTCCTGGCGGAAGGATGTGAAACTTGAAAGGGTTCAGAAAAGATTTACAAGGATGGTGCCAGGGTTGGAGGGTTTGAGCTACAGGGAGAGGCTGAACAGGCTGGGGCTGTTTTCCCTGGAGCGTCGGAGGATGAGGGGTGACCTTATAGAGGTTGATAAAATCATGAGGGGCATGGATAGGATAAATAGGCAAAGTCTTTTCCCGAAGGAAGGGGGGTCCAGAACTAGAGGGCATAGGTTTAAGGTGAGAGGGGAAAGATTTAAGAGGGACCTAAGATGCAATGTTTTCACACAGAGGGTGGTACGTGTATGGAATGAGCTGCCAGAGGATGTGGTGGAGGCTGGTACAATTGCAACATTTAAGAGGCATTTGGATGGATATATGAATAGGAAGGGTTTGGAGGGATATGGGCCAGGTGCTGGCAGGTGGGACTAGATTGGGTTGGGATATCTGGTCGGCATGGACGGGTTGGACCGAAGGATCTTTTTCTGTGCTGTACATCTCTATGATTGTCAGTGGCCTGAGCAATGTCCTGTACAGATGCAGCATGACCTCCCATATCCCTTTTCTCAATGTCCTGGCCAATGTTCGTGCCAAACACTGACTTCCCCGACAGCTCATTCCATACACGCACCACCCTCTGCATGAAAAAAACGTTGCGCTTCGGGATCCTTTTAAATTTTCCCCCTCTCTCACCCTGAACCAATGCCCTCTAGTCCTGGACTCCCCCACCCTGTCTCCCTGTGACTCCACTTTCAAGGGAGTGAGAACCTGCAACCCAAGGTCTCTTTGTTTGGCCACACTGCCCAGGGCCTTACCATTGAGGGTGGAGGACCTGCCCATACCCCAGTGCAGGGACTGAACTGGCATCGCTGGCATCACAATCCAGCCAACTGAGCTGACCAGCAAAGGGACAGACGGCAACAGCAGCAGCCTTGGCAGTAGGTGAAGGGGAATTAACCGAGTGAGGGGCTGGCCTGGGGGGATAGGCCTGTTCAGCTGCTGAGTTGTAAGGAAGAGGCTAACTCCCAGGACGTGGGCTGACTCTGTTTCTGCCTCTCAGCCTTTGCACCTCCCTGCGTCTTTTTTTTAAAATTATTTTGGCCTCAGCTTGAGGTAGACCCTAAACAAATTTTTTTTTTCTTTTTCTTAACGAAAAACAAACCGGAAACTGATTGCGTTTTTGTCAGCTGCGTGTGTTGTGAGTGTGGATCGGCCCTTGGGTAAGGTCTAACTGAGACAGGGTTGTGTATCAGGAAAGCATGAAGACCACGGTGGCTCAGTGGTTAGCACTGCTGCCTCACAGCGCCAGGGACCCGGGTTCGATTCCACCCTCGGGCGCCTGTCTGTGTGGAGTTTGCACATTCTCCCCGTGTCTGCGTGGTTTTCGGTTTCCTCCCACAGTCCAAAGATGTGCAGGACAGGGTGAATTGACCACGCTAAATTACCCCGTGTGTTAGTCATAGGGGAATGGGTCTGGGTGGGTTGCGCTTTGGCGGGTCGGTGTGGACTTGTTGGGCCGAAGGGCCTGTTTCCACACTGTTGGGAATCTAATCTTGACCTGGGGAGTACATAAATATAATTAGATTAGGGGCACCCACTCAACTACAGCAATAAGTTGCATTTGCCTGGCGCCCTCGGCGCGGTTGGAAGAGCCGACATGCCGTCAAAATTGGACACCAGAAAATAATGGGACGGATAAGCCAATGGGTAGCGTTTAAGGAAGGGGAGAGGTGTGTTTTGAATGAGGTGCTAAAGCAAGGGCCTGCCTGCATTACCTGAAGGCGCCATAATAATGTTGTAACTACTGAAGCAGATTTCCTGTCTGCATTGTGGTGGTGCCTATTCCTTTACAATTCAATTTCATTGAAGCATAAAGAGAGAGTTTCCCCGTTCTATTGGCAGCACCCGCCCTTTCAACAGCCAATTTTACCCCATTTCTTAACAGCACCCAGCCTGGTCGTGGGGACAGGCACACAGCATCTCATCTCTCTCCCTTTGAGCTACGCTTCTAAATCCTGAACCTGGATCAATCGACTATTAATGAGACGGGGACGGCTAGCAGCTCTCTCCTGCGATGGGAGTAATGTGGAGTGAATCCACCATCCTGCCCAGCTCCGTGGACAGATTCCTTAGATCCGGGAGATTCTGAGAGTGAAGGACAGCAGAGAACAGAGCTGTAAATCCATTGTGTGCCTCAGTTGACATTGTCAGGTTCACAATCGGAAAACAGCCTTGAAATGATTCAAAGCTGCCCCTTATTGTTAACGGGACAAGCTGTGGGTGGGGATTGGTGGGTGGGGGGTGTTGCAGTCAAACGGGTTCTGTCTATCAGCCCAGGCCCTGTGTCTGAATGCAAAAAACACACCAGCTCAGCTTTTAATGTCCAGAATACTGCCCTAAATCTCTCCATCTCACCCGCCCACTTTTAGATATATCTTTAATTCATTTATGGGATGTGGGTGTCACTGGCTAGGCCAGCATTTAGTGTGTGTGTACATGTGTGTGTACATGTGTGTGTACATGTGTGTGTACATGTGTGTGTTTGTGAGTCTATCTCAGTGTGAGAGTGCGTGTGTTAGTGTGGTTGTGAGCGTGTAAAAGTGTGTCTCAATGTATGTTTGTGTGAATGTGTGTGTGTGTATGTGTGAGAGTGAGCGTGTTTGTGAGTGCGTGTGGATATGTATTTGTGTGAGTTTGTATATGTGTGAGTGTGCCTGTGTGATTGTGTGTGTGGGTCAATGTGTGAATGTGTTTGTGAGTCTATGTGTGTGAGAGTGCATGTGTTAGCATGGGGCTGTGGTTTTGTAAAGATGTGTATGTGTGAGAGTCTAAGTTTGTGTGAGTGTGTGGATGTGTGAGAGACAGTCTGTGCATCTGAGAGTGCACATGCATGTGTTAGTGTGTCTGTGTGTGTAAGAGAGAGAGAATGTGTGTGAGAGAGTGCATATATTAGTGTCTGTGTGTGTGAGTGTGAAAGAGAGAGTCTGTGTGTCTGAGAGCGCATGTGTGTGTGTGAATGTTTGTACGTGTTAGTGAGTGTGTATATGTGTGTCGGTGTTCGTGAGTATGTGGGTGTGTTAATGAGTGTATGTGTGTGTGTATGTGTTAGTGAGTGAATGTGTGTGCATGAGTGTGTGCTTGTGAAAGTGAGTGAGTGTGTGTATGTGTTAGTGAGTATGTGTGTGTTAGTGCATGTGTGCGTGTGTGTTAGTGAATGTGAGTGTATGTGTTAGTGAATGAGTGTGTATGTATTAGTGCATGTGTGCTTGTGTTAGTGAATGTGATTGTATGTTTTAGTGAGTGAGAATGTGTGTGTTTGTGTTAGTGAGTGTGTGTGTATGTGTTAGTGAGTGAGGGTGTGTGTGTTTGTGTAAGTGATTGTGTGTGTGTCTGTGTTAGTGAGTGTGTGTGTGTTAGTGCATGTGTGCGTGTGTGTTAGTGAATGTGAGTGTATGTGTTAGTGAGTGAGTGTATCCGTATGTGTTAGTGAGTGTGTGTGTTAGTGCATGTGTGCTTGTGTGTTAGTGAATGTGAGTGTATGTGTTAGTGAGTGAGTGCGCGTGTGTTTGTGTAAGTGAGTGTGTGTGTGTGTTTGTGTTAGTGAGGGAGTGTGTCGGTATGTGTTAGTGAGTGTGTGTGTGTGTGTTAGTGAGTGAGTGTGTGTGTTTGTGTAAGTGAGCGTGTGTGTGTGTGTTTGTGTTAGTGAGTGTGAGTGTGTGTGTTAGTGCATGCGTGTGTGTTAGTGAATGTGAGTGTATGTGTTAGTGAGTGTGTGTGTGTTAGTGCATGTGTGCTTGTGTGTTAGTGAATGTGAGTGTATGCGTTAGTGAGTGAGTGAGTGTGTGTTTGTGTAAATGAGTGTGTGTGTGTGTGTCTGTGTTAGTGAGGGAGTGAGTGTGTGCATCTGTGTGTGTGTCTGTGTTAGTGGGTGTGTGTTAGTGTGTGAGTGAGTGAGTGTGTGTGTGTGTCTGTGTTAGTGTGTGAGTTAGTGAGTGTGTGAGTCTGTGTTAGTGAGGGAGTGTGTGTGTGTCTGTGTTAGTGAGGGAGTGAGTGTGTGCATCTGTGTGTGTGTCTGTGTTAGTGAGGGAGTGTGTGTGTGTGTGTCTGTGTGTGTGTCTGTGTTAGTGAATGAGTGTGTATGTATTAGTGCATGTGTGCTTGTGTTAGTGAATGTGATTGTATGTTTTAGTGAGTGAGAATGTGTGTGTTTGTGTTAGTGAGTGTGTGTGTATGTGTTAGTGAGTGAGGGTGTGTGTGTTTGTGTAAGTGATTGTGTGTGTGTCTGTGTTAGTGAGTGTGTGTGTGTTAGTGCATGTGTGCGTGTGTGTTAGTGAATGTGAGTGTATGTGTTAGTGAGTGAGTGTATCCGTATGTGTTAGTGAGTGTGTGTGTTAGTGCATGTGTGCTTGTGTGTTAGTGAATGTGAGTGTATGTGTTAGTGAGTGAGTGCGCGTGTGTTTGTGTAAGTGAGTGTGTGTGTGTGTTTGTGTTAGTGAGGGAGTGTGTCGGTATGTGTTAGTGAGTGTGTGTGTGTGTGTTAGTGAGTGAGTGTGTGTGTTTGTGTAAGTGAGCGTGTGTGTGTGTGTTTGTGTTAGTGAGTGTGAGTGTGTGTGTTAGTGCATGCGTGTGTGTTAGTGAATGTGAGTGTATGTGTTAGTGAGTGTGTGTGTGTTAGTGCATGTGTGCTTGTGTGTTAGTGAATGTGAGTGTATGCGTTAGTGAGTGAGTGAGTGTGTGTTTGTGTAAATGAGTGTGTGTGTGTGTGTCTGTGTTAGTGAGGGAGTGAGTGTGTGCATCTGTGTGTGTGTCTGTGTTAGTGGGTGTGTGTTAGTGTGTGAGTGAGTGAGTGTGTGTGTGTGTCTGTGTTAGTGTGTGAGTTAGTGAGTGTGTGAGTCTGTGTTAGTGAGGGAGTGTGTGTGTGTCTGTGTTAGTGAGGGAGTGAGTGTGTGCATCTGTGTGTGTGTCTGTGTTAGTGAGGGAGTGTGTGTGTGTGTGTCTGTGTGCGTGTGTGTTAGTGAGTGAGTGTGTGTCTGTCTGTCTTAGTGAGGGAGTGAGTGTGTGTGTGTCTGTGTGTGTGTCTGTGTTAGTGAGGGAGTGTGTGTGTGTCTGTGTTAGTGAGGGAGTGAGTGTGTGTGTATGTCTGTGTTAGTGAGGGAGTGAGTGTGTGTGTGTTAGTGAGGGAGTGAGTGTGCGTGTGTCTGTGTGTGTCTGTGTTAGTGAGAGAGTGAGTGTGTTAGTGAGGGAGTGAGTGTGTGTGTGTGTCTGTGTTAGTGATGGAGTGAGTGTGTGTGTGTTAGTGAGGGAGTGAGTGTGTGTCTGTGTTAGTGAGTGTGTGTGTCTTTGTGTGTCTGTGTTAGTGAGGGAGTGTGTGTGTGTGTCTGTGTTAGTGAGGGAGTGAGTGTGTGTGTGTGTCTGTGTTAGTGAGAGAGTGAGTGTGTGTGTTAGTGAGGGAGTGAGTGTGTGTGTGTGTGTTAGTGAGGGAGTGAGTGTGTGTGTGTTAGTGAGGGAGTGAGTGTGTGTGTGTCTGTGTTAGTGAGGGAGTGAGTGTGTGTGTTAGTGAGGGAGTGAGTGTGTGTTTGTGTAAATGAGTGTGTGTGTGTGTGTGTCTGTGTTAGTGAGGGAGTGAGTGTGTGCATCTGTGTGTGTGTCTGTGTTAGTGTGTGTGTGTTAGTGTGTGAGTGAGTGAGTGTGTGTGTGTGTCTGTGTTAGTGTGTGAGTTAGTGAGTGTGTGAGTCTGTGTTAGTGAGGGAGTGTGTGTGTGTCTGTGTTAGTGAGGGAGTGAGTGTGTGCATCTGTGTGTGTGTCTGTGTTAGTGAGGGAGTGTGTCGGTATGTGTTAGTGAGTGTGTCTGTCTGTGTTAGTGAGGGAGTGAGTGTGTGTTTGTGTAAGTGAGTGTGTGTGTGTGTGTTAGTGAGGGAGTGTGTCGGTATGTGTTAGTGAGTGTGTGTGTCTGTGTTAGTGAGGGAGTGAGTGTGTGTTTGTGTAAGTGAGTGTGTGTGTGTGTGTTAGTGAGGGAGTGTGTCGGTATGTGTTAGTGAGTGTGTGTGTCTGTGTTAGTGAGGGAGTGTGTGTGTGTCTGTGTTAGTGAGGGAGTGAGTGTGTGCATCTGTGTGTATGTGTCTGTATTAGTGAGGGAGTGTGTGTGTGTGTGTGTGTCTGTGTTAGTGAGGGAGTGTGTGTGCGTCTGTGTTAGTGAGGGAGTGTGTGTGTGTGTCTGTGTTAGTGAGGGAGTGAGTGTGTGTGTCTGTGTTAGTGAGTGAGTGTGTGTGTGTCTGTGTTAGTGAGGGAGTGAGTGTGTGCATCTGTGTGTGTGTCTGTGTTAGTGAGGGAGTGTGTGTGTGTGTGTCTGTGTGTGTGTCTGTGTTAGTGAGTGAGTGTGTGTGTGTCTGTGTTAGTGAGGGAGTGAGTGTGTGTGTGTCTGTGTGTGTGTCTGTGTTAGTGAGGGAGTGTGTGTGTGTCTGTGTTAGTGAGGGAGTGAGTGTGTGCATCTGTGTGTGTGTCTGTGTTAGTGAGGGAGTGTGTGTGTGTGTGTCTGTGTGTGTGTCTGTGTTAGTGAGTGAGTGTGTGTGTGTCTGTGTTAGTGAGGGAGTGAGTGTGTGTGTGTGTCTGTGTTAGTGAGGGAGTGTGTGTGTGTCTGTGTTAGTGAGGGAGTGAGTGTGTGTGTATGTCTGTGTTAGTGAGGGAGTGAGTGTGTGTGTGTTAGTGAGGGAGTGAGTGTGCGTGTGTCTGTGTGTGTGTCTGTGTTAGTGAGAGAGTGAGTGTGTTAGTGAGGGAGTGAGTGTGTGTGTGTGTCTGTGTTAGTGATGGAGTGAGTGTGTGTGTGTTAGTGAGGGAGTGAGTGTGTGTCCGTGTTAGTGAGTGTGTGTGTCTTTGTGTGTCTGTGTTAGTGAGGGAGTGAGTGTGTGTGTCTGTGTTAGTGAGTGAGTGTGTGTGTGTCTGTGTTAGTGAGGGAGTGAGTGTGTGCATCTGTGTGTGTGTCTGTGTTAGTGAGGGAGTGTGTGTGTGTGTGTCTGTGTGTGTGTCTGTGTTAGTGAGTGAGTGTGTGTGTGTCTGTGTTAGTGAGGGAGTGAGTGTGTGTGTGTCTGTGTGTGTGTCTGTGTTAGTGAGGGAGTGTGTGTGTGTCTGTGTTAGTGAGGGAGTGAGTGTGTGCATCTGTGTGTGTGTCTGTGTTAGTGAGGGAGTGTGTGTGTGTGTGTCTGTGTGTGTGTCTGTGTTAGTGAGTGAGTGTGTGTGTGTCTGTGTTAGTGAGGGAGTGAGTGTGTGTGTGTGTCTGTGTTAGTGAGGGAGTGTGTGTGTGTCTGTGTTAGTGAGGGAGTGAGTGTGTGTGTATGTCTGTGTTAGTGAGAGAGTGAGTGTGTGTGTTAGTGAGGGAGTGAGTGTGTGTGTGTGTCTGTGTTAGTGAGGGAGTGAGTGTGTGTGTGTTAGTGAGGGAGTGAGTGTGTGTGTGTCTGTGTTAGTGAGGGAGTGAGTGTGTGTGTGTTAGTGAGGGAGTGAGTGTGTGTCTGTGTTAGTGAGCGTGTGTGTGTGTTTGTGTTAGTGAGTGTGAGTGTGTGTGTTAGTGCATGCGTGCGTGTGTGTTAGTGAATGTGAGTGTATGTGTTAGTGAGTGTGTGTGTGTTAGTGCATGTGTGCTTGTGTGTTAGTGAATGTGAGTGTATGTGTTAGTGAGTGAGTGAGTGTGTGTTTGTGTAAATGAGTGAGTGTGTGTGTGTCTGTGTTAGTGAGGGAGTGAGTGTGTGCATCTGTGTGTGTGTCTGTGTTAGTGAGGGAGTGTGTGTGTGTGTCTGTGTGTGTGTCTGTGTTAGTGAGTGAGTGTGTGTGTCTGTGTTAGTGAGGGAGTGAGTGTGTGTGTGTCTGTGTGTGTGTCTGTGTTAGTGAGGGAGTGTGTGTGTGTCTGTGTTAGTGAGGGAGTGAGTGTGTGTGTATGTCTGTGTTAGTGAGGGAGTGAGTGTGTGTGTGTTAGTGAGGGAGTGAGTGTGCGTGTGTCTGTGTGTGTGTCTGTGTTAGTGAGAGAGTGAGTGTGTTAGTGAGGGAGTGAGTGTGTGTGTGTGTCTGTGTTAGTGATGGAGTGAGTGTGTGTGTGTTAGTGAGTGTGTGTCCGTGTTAGTGAGTGTGTGTGTCTTTGTGTGTCTGTGTTAGTGAGGGAGTGAGTGTGTGTGTCTGTGTTAGTGAGTGAGTGTGTGTGTGTCTGTGTTAGTGAGGGAGTGAGTGTGTGTGTGTGTCTGTGTTAGTGAGGGAGTGTGTGTGTGTCTGTGTTAGTGAGGGAGTGAGTGTGTGTGTGTGTGTCTGTGTTAGTGAGAGAGTGAGTGTGTGTGTTAGTGAGGGAGTGAGTGTGTGTGTGTGTCTGTGTTAGTGAGGGAGTGAGTGTGTGTGTGTTAGTGAGGGAGTGAGTGTGTGTGTGTCTGTGTTAGTGAGGGAGTGAGTGTGTGTGTGTTAGTGAGGGAGTGAGTGTGTGTCTGTGTTAGTGAGCGTGTGTGTGTGTTTGTGTTAGTGAGTGTGAGTGTGTGTGTTAGTGCATGCGTGCGTGTGTGTTAGTGAATGTGAGTGTATGTGTTAGTGAGTGTGTGTGTGTTAGTGCATGTGTGCTTGTGTGTTAGTGAATGTGAGTGTATGTGTTAGTGAGTGAGTGAGTGTGTGTTTGTGTAAATGAGTGAGTGTGTGTGTGTCTGTGTTAGTGAGGGAGTGAGTGTGTGCATCTGTGTGTGTGTCTGTGTTAGTGAGGGAGTGTGTGTGTGTGTGTCTGTGTGTGTGTCTGTGTTAGTGAGTGAGTGTGTGTGTGTCTGTGTTAGTGAGGGAGTGAGTGTGTGTGTGTCTGTGTGTGTGTCTGTGTTAGTGAGGGAGTGTGTGTGTGTCTGTGTTAGTGAGGGAGTGAGTGTGTGTGTATGTCTGTGTTAGTGAGGGAGTGAGTGTGTGTGTGTTAGTGAGGGAGTGAGTGTGCGTGTGTCTGTGTGTGTGCCTGTGTTAGTGAGAGAGTGAGTGTGTTAGTGAGGGAGTGAGTGTGTGTGTGTGTCTGTGTTAGTGATGGAGTGAGTGTGTGTGTGTTAGTGAGGGAGTGAGTGTGTGTCTGTGTTAGTGAGTGTGTGTGTCTTTGTGTGTCTGTGTTAGTGAGGGAGTGTGTGTGTGTGTCTGTGTTAGTGAGGGAGTGAGTGTGTGTGTGTCTGTGTGTGTGTCTGTGTTAGTGAGGGAGTGTGTGTGTGTCTGTGTTAGTGAGGGAGTGAGTGTGTGCATCTGTGTGTGTGTCTGTGTTAGTGAGGGAGTGTGTGTGTGTGTGTCTGTGTGTGTGTCTGTGTTAGTGAGTGAGTGTGTGTGTGTCTGTGTTAGTGAGGGAGTGAGTGTGTGTGTGTGTCTGTGTTAGTGAGGGAGTGTGTGTGTGTCTGTGTTAGTGAGGGAGTGAGTGTGTGTGTATGTCTGTGTTAGTGAGAGAGTGAGTGTGTGTGTTAGTGAGGGAGTGAGTGTGTGTGTGTGTCTGTGTTAGTGAGGGAGTGAGTGTGTGTGTGTTAGTGAGGGAGTGAGTGTGTGTGTGTCTGTGTTAGTGAGGGAGTGAGTGTGTGTGTGTTAGTGAGGGAGTGAGTGTGTGTCTGTGTTAGTGAGCGTGTGTGTGTGTTTGTGTTAGTGAGTGTGTCTGTGTGTGTTAGTGCATGCGTGCGTGTGTGTTAGTGAATGTGAGTGTATGTGTTAGTGAGTGTGTGTGTGTTAGTGCATGTGTGCTTGTGTGTTAGTGAATGTGAGTGTATGTGTTAGTGAGTGAGTGAGTGTGTGTTTGTGTAAATGAGTGAGTGTGTGTGTGTCTGTGTTAGTGAGGGAGTGAGTGTGTGCATCTGTGTGTGTGTCTGTGTTAGTGAGGGAGTGTGTGTGTGTGTGTCTGTGTGTGTGTCTGTGTTAGTGAGTGAGTGTGTGTGTGTGTCTGTGTTAGTGAGGGAGTGAGTGTGTGTGTGTCTGTGTGTGTGTCTGTGTTAGTGAGGGAGTGTGTGTGTGTCTGTGTTAGTGAGGGAGTGAGTGTGTGTGTATGTCTGTGTTAGTGAGGGAGTGAGTGTGTGTGTGTTAGTGAGGGAGTGAGTGTGCGTGTGTCTGTGTGTGTGTCTGTGTTAGTGAGAGAGTGAGTGTGTTAGTGAGGGAGTGAGTGTGTGTGTGTGTCTGTGTTAGTGATGGAGTGAGTGTGTGTGTGTTAGTGAGGGAGTGAGTGTGTGTCCGTGTTAGTGAGTGTGTGTGTCTTTGTGTGTCTGTGTTAGTGAGGGAGTGTGTGTGTGTGTCTGTGTTAGTGAGGGAGTGAGTGTGTGTGTGTGTGTGTCTGTGTTAGTGAGAGAGTGAGTGTGTGTGTTAGTGAGGGAGTGAGTGTGTGTGTGTGTCTGTGTTAGTGAGGGAGTGAGTGTGTGTGTGTTAGTGAGGGAGTGAGTGTGTGTGTGTCTGTGTTAGTGAGGGAGTGAGTGTGTGTGTGTTAGTGAGGGAGTGAGTGTGTGTCTGTGTTAGTGAGCGTGTGTGTGTGTTTGTGTTAGTGAGTGTGAGTGTGTGTGTTAGTGCATGCGTGCGTGTGTGTTAGTGAATGTGAGTGTATGTGTTAGTGAGTGTGTGTGTGTTAGTGCATGTGTGCTTGTGTGTTAGTGAATGTGAGTGTATGTGTTAGTGAGTGAGTGAGTGTGTGTTTGTGTAAATGAGTGAGTGTGTGTGTGTCTGTGTTAGTGAGGGAGTGAGTGTGTGCATCTGTGTGTGTGTCTGTGTTAGTGAGGGAGTGTGTGTGTGTGTGTCTGTGTGTGTGTCTGTGTTAGTGAGTGAGTGTGTGTGTGTCTGTGTTAGTGAGGGAGTGAGTGTGTGTGTGTCTGTGTGTGTGTCTGTGTTAGTGAGAGAGTGTGTGTGTGTGTCTGTGTTAGTGAGGGAGTGAGTGTGTGTGTATGTCTGTGTTAGTGAGGGAGTGAGTGTGTGTGTGTTAGTGAGGGAGTGAGTGTGCGTGTGTCTGTGTGTGTGCCTGTGTTAGTGAGAGAGTGAGTGTGTTAGTGAGGGAGTGAGTGTGTGTGTGTGTCTGTGTTAGTGATGGAGTGAGTGTGTGTGTGTTAGTGAGGGAGTGAGTGTGTGTCCGTGTTAGTGAGTGTGTGTGTCTTTGTGTGTCTGTGTTAGTGAGGGAGTGTGTGTGTGTGTCTGTGTTAGTGAGGGAGTGAGTGTGTGTGTGTGTGTCTGTGTTAGTGAGAGAGTGAGTGTGTGTGTTAGTGAGGGAGTGAGTGTGTGTGTGTGTCTGTGTTAGTGAGGGAGTGAGTGTGTGTGTGTTAGTGAGGGAGTGAGTGTGTGTGTGTCTGTGTTAGTGAGGGAGTGAGTGTGTGTGTGTTAGTGAGGGAGTGAGTGTGTGTCTGTGTTAGTGAGCGTGTGTGTGTGTTTGTGTTAGTGAGTGTGAGTGTGTGTGTTAGTGCATGCGTGCGTGTGTGTTAGTGAATGTGAGTGTATGTATTAGTGAGTGTGTGTGTGTTAGTGCATGTGTGCTTGTGTGTTAGTGAATGTGAGTGTATGTGTTAGTGAGTGAGTGAGTGTGTGTTTGTGTAAATGAGTGTGTGTGTGTGTGTCTGTGTTAGTGAGGGAGTGAGTGTGTGCATCTGTGTGTGTGTCTGTGTTAGTGTGTGTGTGTTAGTGTGTGATTGAGTGAGTGTGTGTGTGTGTCTGTGTTAGTGTGTGAGTTAGTGAGTGTGTGAGTCTGTGTTAGTGAGGGAGTGTGTGTGTGTCTGTGTTAGTGAGGGAGTGAGTGTGTGCATCTGTGTGTGTGTCTGTGTTAGTGAGGGAGTGTGTCGGTATGTGTTAGTGAGTGTGTGTGTCTGTGTTAGTGAGGGAGTGAGTGTGTGTTTGTGTAAGTGAGTGTGTGTGTGAGTGTGTTAGTGAGGGAGTGATTGTGTGCATCTGTGTGTGTGTCTGTGTTAGTGTGTGTGTGTTAGTGAGGGAGTGTGTCGGTATGTGTTAGTGAGTGTGTGTGTCTGTGTTAGTGTGTGAGTGAGTGAGTGTGTGTGTGTGTTAGTGAGGGAGTGTGTCGGTATGTGTTAGTGAGTGTGTGTGTCTGTGTTAGTGAGGGAGTGTGTGTGTGTGTCTGTGTTAGTGAGGGAGTGTGTCGGTATGTGTTAGTGAGTGTGTGTGTCTGTGTTAGTGAGGGAGTGTGTGTGTGTCTGTGTTAGTGAGGGAGTGAGTGTGTGCATCTGTGTGTATGTGTCTGTGTTAGTGAGGGAGTGTGTGTGTCTGTGTTAGTGAGGGAGTGTGTGTGCATCTGTGTTAGTGAGGGAGTGTGTGTGTGTGTCTGTGTTAGTGAGGGAGTGAGTGTGTGTGTCTGTGTTAGTGAGTGAGTGTGTGTGTGTCTGTGTTAGTGAGTGAGTGTGTGTGTGTGTCTGTGTTAGTGAGGGAGTGAGTGTGTGCATCCGTGTGTGTGTCTGTGTTAGTGAGGGAGTGTGAGTGTGTGTGTGTGTGTGTCTGTGTTAGTGAGTGAGTGTGTGTGTGTCTGTGTTAGTGAGGGAGTGAGTGTGTGTGTGTCTGGGTGTGTCTGTGTTAGTGGGGGAGTGTGTGTGTGTCTGTGTTAGTGAGGGAGTGAGCGTGTGTGTGTGTTAGTGAGGGAGTGTGTGTGTGTGTGTGTGTCTGTGTTAGTGAGTGAGTGTGTGTGTGTCTGTGTTAGTGAGGGAGTGAGTGTGTGTGTGTCTGTGTGTGTGTCTGTGTTAGTGAGGGAGTGTGTGTGTGTCTGTGTTAGTGAGGGAGTGAGTGTGTGTGTGTTAGTGAGGGAGTGAGTGTGCGTGTGTCTGTGTTAGTGAGAGAGTGTGTGTGTGTGTGTTAGTGAGGGAGGGAGTGTGTGTGTGTGTGTCTGTGTTAGTGGTGGAGTGAGTGTGTGTGTGTGTTAGTGAGGGAGTGAGTGTGTGTCTGTGTTAGTGAGTGTGTGTGTCTTTGTGTGTCTGTGTTAGTGAGGGAGTGAGTGTGTGTGTGTGTTAGTGAGGGAGTGAGTGTGTGTGTGTGTCTGTGTTAGTGAGGGAGTGAGTGTGTATCTGTGTTAGTGAGTGTGTGTGTGTGTGTGTGTCTGTGTTAGTGAGGGAGTGTGTGTGTGTGCCTGTTAGTGAGGGAGTGAGTGTGTGTGTGTGTCTGTGTTAGTGAGGGAGTGTGTGTGTGTGCCTGTTAGTGAGGGAGTGAGTGTGTGTGTGTGTCTGTGTTAGTGAGGGAGTGTGTGTGTGTGTGTCTGTTAGTGAGTGAGTATGTGTGTGTGTGTCTGTGTTAGTGAGGGAGTGAGCGTGTGTGTGTGTTAGTGAGGGAGTGAGTGTGTGTGTGTCTGTGTTAGTGAGAGAGTGAGTGTGTGTGTGTGTGTTAGTGAGGGAGTGAGTGTGTGTGTGTCTGTGTGTGTGTGTCTGTGTGTGTGTGTCTGTGTCCTGACCACACATACTGCAGTGGTTCAAGAAGGTAACTGATCACCACCTTTTTAAGGGCAACTAGGGACCGACAATAAAAGCCAGGCAGCCAGCGACATCCACATTTCATGAATAGGCAAACAAAGACTAACAGAGCTAGATAAATGCAAAGTTGTTGTTGTTCAGTCCCTTCATTTGATGATGATAGTTTTCCAACTTGCATTATGTTCTTATACCTTGGGGCAGGTGGGAACTCAACGGTGACAGGGAAAAGGCAGGAACGTGGACATAAGGAATGCCAGAGCAGTCATGATCCCATTTAGTACGGGCTGGAGGGGCCAAAAGGCCTCCTCCTGTTCCTATTTCTTTGGGTCTTATGGCATTCACCTGAAGAGTTTACACAGCCTCTTCACCTCGTTCACTGCCCCTCACAGTCCTCCCAGAGGTCCAGCAACTCCACATGTCCGAGGGGTGGGGTGAGGCAAGACAGGCAGTGCAAGGAGAGATGCGGCTCCTCCAGCGATGGCGCCATGAGACCGGCGCCTCCCTGTGGCGTGGTCCCCTCTCTGCGCCTCGCACTTCGGAGAGGAGAGCAGAAAAGAAGCTATTTTTGCCAAAAGTATTTCTGTACAGAAAGCTGCATTGCGGGCGTCCATGTGCCAGTCAGTACCTCCCACTCTGAGCATATGTTCTGAGCAGAGCACCCAATCAGAGGCAACCCAAAATGCCAACGTTGCCCCTTTAACCAGCTGGATGGTCCCACAGCACAGCGGGTGGAAGAGGATTGGCAGAGGATTCTGTTTGTAAGTAAACTACCTAAATGCACCACTTCCCTAATGGGGACTGACTTCCCCTTCGTTCAAAATATTGACATGCGGGTGGATTCAGTGTGTTTGTTTCTTCAGCTGGCAGTGTCAGGTTGAGTTATACGCAGGTGGTTAGAACAGACGTTTCTCCAGGAAGCATCCCAACACATTTAATTGTCGGTGGTTTCTTTAAGGATTGAAGCTTAACATAAATGCGTTTCTGGGACTTGCAGGGTTAATCGCTGGCAAGGCAGGAATTTGCAGATGGCAGGGTAGGAACGCCTCACAGTTTTTGTTTTCTTTGTAAGACGTCCAAAAATCTCTGAGCCTGCTCCACTGTCCAACGTGATCGCGGCCTGACCGTCCAACTCAATCCGCTGTCCCCCGCTCTCTTCCCCAGTCCCCCCCGGATCCCCAAGAACTGGATCTGACCCCTTCCTTGAAAACATTTGAGGGTTCTCGGCTTCAGCCGTTTCCTGTGGCAGAGAATTCCACCGACTCCTCGCTCTCTGGGTGAAGCCATTCCTCCTCACCTCCGTCCGAAGTGGCTCCAGAATGTCAACTAGGCAAAAAGTGAGGACTGCAGATGCTGGAGATCAGAGTCTGGATTAGAGCGGCGCTGGAAAAACGCAGCAGGTCAGGCAGCATCCGAGGAGCAGGAGAGTTGACGTTTGGGGGAAAAGCCTTTCATCAGGAGTGCCCTTCATCAGCTCAGTCCTGATGTAGGCCTTATGCCCAAAACGTCGATTCTCCTGCTCCTCGGATGCTGCCTGACCTGCTGCGCTTTTCCAGCGCCACACTCTTGACTTTAGAACTGCAGATTGGTTCCTCACTCCCCCAGACACTAGCAACATCCGTCCTACATCCAACCTGTCTAGTCCAGGTTAGAATTGTATAGATTTCTATCAGATTTCCCGCTTTCTCATTCTTCCAAACTCCAGTGAAGATAATCCTCACCAATCCGGTCTCTCTTGATGTGATAGGGATCGATCTGGTCAATCTTTAGCACTCCCTGAGTAGCCAGAACATCCTTGCTCAGACAAGGAGACTAAATCTGTACACAATACTCCCAATGTGGTCTCACCAAGGCCCTGTACAGCAAAATATCGCTGTACAGTATTTGAAGATTCTCGCAACACATACCATTTGCCTCCTTCACCCCCTGCTGCTGCAATATGTCACAGGGATACTCATAATAAGTCAGAAATACTCTGTACCCAGGTTGCTTTTGGCTGCTAGATCCAACATTGTACTGTTAACCACCGACTGGGTGATAGACATTCTGGTATTCAAGCTCTTTACTTTGTCCTTTCACCCTTATTTGGAACGAACACTTTGGGATACACAACTGGAAAATGGGACAACACTTTCGTCACTTTCAAACCAACCACATTTTACTAAAACGTTCTCTTCTCTGCAGACGGTAATAGATTTCCAGGGTGTGTCTCCCTCTGGTGTCTCACCCAAGTTGGTCATTTTCCACCCTGTGAGGCTCGGTAGCAAAGCTATTCAGCCATAGTGTGCATCGCTGCAAGACTTAAATGCTGAAGTCCATCCATGTCCAGAGGCAGCACGCCCTGCACAATATCCAGGCCTGAGCCGATAGATGGTAAGCAGCGTTCACTCCCTGTAGGTACCAGGCAGTGACCACCTTCACCAAGAGACAATTGAACTCTTAGCCCTTCACATTCACAAACATTCTCATCACTGAATACTCGACCGTCAACATAGAGTCGTAGAAATGTACAGCCTGGTGGCACAGTGGTTAGCACTGCTGCCTCACAGCGCCAGGGACCCGGGTTTAATTTCTGCCTCGGGCAACTGTCTGTGTGGAGTTTGCACGTTCTCCCCGTGTCTGTGTGGGTTTCATCCGGGTGCTCCGGTTTCCTCCCACAGTCCAAAGATGTGCGGGTCAGGTGAATTGGCCATGCTAAATTATGCGTAGTGTTAGGTGAAGAGGGTAAATGTAGGGAAATAGGTTTGGGTGGGTTGCTCTTCGAAGAGTCAGTGTGGACTTGTTGGGCCGAAGGGCCTGCTTTCACACAGTAGGTAATCTAATCTAATCTAAGCATGGAAATAGACCCTTCAGTCCAACTTGTCCATGCTGACCAGATATCCTAAATTAATCTCATTCCATTTGCCCGCACTTGGCTCTTATCCCCTAAACCCTTTCTATTCATATACCCATCCAGATGCCTTTTAAATGTTGTAATTGTACCAGCCACCACATCCTCGGGCAGCTCATTCCATACACGTACCACCCTCTGCGTGAAAATGTTGCCCCTTAGGTCTCTTTTATATCTTCCCCCTCTCACCCTAAACCTATGCCCCTCTAGTTCTGGCCTCCCCCACCCCAGGGAAAAGACCTTGGCTATTCACCGTATCCATGATTTTATAAACCTCTATAAGGTCACCCCTCAGCCTCCGACACGCCAGGGAAAACAGCCCCAGCCGATTCAGCCTCTCCCCATAGCTCAAACCCTCCAACCCTGGCAACATCCTGGTAAATCTTTTCTGAACCCTTTCAAGTTTCACGACATCCTTCCTGTGCTGGGGGGATGTTAACCACTCACCAGAAGTGGACGGGCTGCAGAAACACAGGAGCTCCAAAAGCACTTCAGAGGCTGGGACTGTTGGAGCCAGTTCCTCAGTGATGAAGGGAGTTACACACAGAGTTCCCTCACTCCCTCAAAGCCTGTGTTCACCATTGAGGAGGTGTTCCCGACCTCCCTGGGTGACTCACGTATCGGCCAGATCAGGCAAGGACAGCAGGTCTCCCTGGTTAAAAGTGAACTTGATGGGTTTCCATGACAACTGGCTGTCACTCTGAGACAGGCCTTTTTCAATTCAGTTCAAATGTCACCATCTGCCACGTGGGAGTTTGAGGCTATGTCTCTGGGTTTCTGGATGATACTTTTTAAAAATGTTATCACACACTCCTGGATTAAGTAGGACTTATTTCACAGGATGAGGGCATCAGTGACTAGGCCCAGTTTTTATTGCCCCACCTCTAATTGCCCAGAGGGCAGTTAAGTGGCACGGTGGCACAGTGGTTAGCACTGCTGCCTCACAGCGCCTGAGACCCGGGTTCAATTCCCGACTCAGGCGACTGACTGTGTGGAGTTTGCACGTTCTCCCCGTGTCTGCGTGGGTTTCCTCCGGGTGCTCCGGTTTCCTCCCACAGTCCAAAGATGTGCAGGTTAGTTGAATTGGCCATGCTAAATTATGCGTAGTGTTAGGTGAAGGGGTAAATGTAGGGAAATGGGTATGGGTGGGTTGCTCTTCGAAGAGTCGGTGTGAACTTGTTGGGCTGAAGGGCCTGCTTTCACACAGTAAGTAATCTAATCTAATCTAAGCATGGAAATAGACCCTTCAGTCCAACTCATCCATGCTGACCAGATATCCTAAATTAATCTCATTCCATTTGCGCGCACTTGGCTCTTATCCCCTAAACCCTTCCTATTCATATACCCATCCAGATGCCTTTTAAATGGTGTCATTGTACCAGCCTCCACCACTTCCTCGGGCAGCTCATTCCATACACGTACCACCCTCTGCGTGAAAATGTTGCCCCTAAATTGCCGTAGTGTTAGGTTAGGGGTATGGGTGGGTTGCGCTTCGGCGGGTTGGTGTGGACTTGTTGGGCCGAAGGGCCTGTTTCCACACTGTAAGTAATCTAATCTTCACATGGCTGTGGGTCTGGAGTCACATGTAGGCCGGGCCAGGTAAGGATGGCAGTTTCCTTCCCTAAAGGGCATTAGCGAATCAGATGGGTTTTTCCGAGGCCATCAATTCATGGTGACCAAAACACTTTTAATTCCGGATTTGCACTGGATTCGAACCCGCATCCCCGGATTAATACTCTAGTGATAATACCACTAGGCCGTCACTTCCTTTTCGGGTCCCCCCGGCTCAGAGGGAAGGACACAGCCACTGCACCACAAGAACCCCCTGAGATTCTGGGTGAGCAGCCCCAGTGATATCACCCT
Organism: Hemiscyllium ocellatum; assembly: GCF_020745735.1. Lineage (NCBI taxonomy): Eukaryota > Metazoa > Chordata > Chondrichthyes > Orectolobiformes > Hemiscylliidae > Hemiscyllium > Hemiscyllium ocellatum. The sequence continues at coordinate 10,727,183 of NC_083445.1, read as the reverse complement.
TAGGGGGGGGAACAGGTAGCACATTCTGTCCTTGCCAGCGACACCAACACGTGGAAGTGACGGCACACACCCCTAGAGCCACCGTTAAAATTCTGCCTCGATTTAACAGAGACTCCCGTTGTCGAATTTGGAATGGTGATCTATGCAGGGAGAAAGGAATGATGTTTCCAGCTCCACACGGCACCTCGTGCACCTCCCTAAATCTTGCGCGGAAGATGTCTTTTATTACAGGCTCCATTTCTGTTCTGTACGGTTCAGTGCTCTTTCGTGCCTCTGGTATTGAAGTGAATCATTCACTTTCACAGCTCTGTGTAAATAGGACGGTGTAATGGCCCCTCGCTTGCATCAGCTCTTGACATGAGCAGCGATATCGCCTGATTGAGAAAGGAAACCCAGAGCCGTTCTGGAGAGAGCGTTGGAAAAATTCCATTAAAATTTAATTACAGCTTAGCATACTGGACGCCAGCGAAGGTTTCTAAATGGACACAAATCACCAGCTTGTCAGCGCGAATTACAGGCATCCATTCCCTGCTTGCGGCATATCAACTCAGTTTGTGAGCATAGCCCCCACTGATGGCGACAGACTGAAAGCGGGGATCGCCTTTTAATCACGTTTCTCGGGTGCAGCCCTGTCATCAGAGCTCCCCTTGCTGCAGTGGGTAACATCCCTGGCTCTGAGCCCGGTTCAAAACCGACTTTGAGGAATAATGCAGGCTGCCCTTAATGACAGACGTGATTTGGAGGAGTGGGGTGTACCCAGTTAAAAATCACACCACACCAGGTTAGAGTCCAACAGGTTTATTTGGAAGCACTAGCTTTCGGAGCGACGCTCCTTCATCAGGTGATTGTGACAACCATCCGATGAAGGAGCAGCGCTCCGAAAGCTAGTGCTTCCAAATAAACCTGTTGGACTATAACCTGCTGTTGTGTGATTTTTAACTGAATGGCAGAGGTCACCGGGGGAAATAGAAAATCCCCCCCACCACCCCCGTCTCCTCCACGCTGTATCCATTCCCCAACCTCTTTCCCTTCTCCAAATCTTTATGTGGCCGCGCTTAGACTATTGCTTGCAGTTCTGGTCACCGCATTATAGGAAGGCTGTGGAAGCTTTGGAAAGGGTTCAGAAGAGATTGATGGAGGGGGAAGGTCTTATGAGGAATGACTGAGGGACTTGAGACTATTATCGTCAGAAAGAAGAAGATTGAGAGGTGACTTAGTTGATATGTACAAGATCATCAGAGGGTTGGTTAGGGTGGACAGTCAGAGCCTTTTTCCTCAGATGGTGATGGCTAGCATGAGGGGACATAGCTTTAAATTGAGGGATAGTAGATATAGGAGAATATTAGGGGTGTGGAACGCATTGCCTGCAACAGTAGTGGATTTGCCAATTTTAAGGGCATTCAAATGGTCATTGAATAAACATATGGATAAACATATGGATGTGTAGGTTTAGATGGGGTTCAGATTGGATCCAAAGGTCAGTGCAACATCAAGGGCTGAAGGGCCTGTACTGCCCTGTAATGGTCTATGCTCTATATTCTATTTGCTGAGAATTTTCACTTGAACATCGAGGGATGAGGGGCAATCTAATATGGGTTTGTAGGATTATGAGGGATCTAGATGGAAAGGATAGAGTCTTTTTCCCGGGGTAGTAGGGGACGTAGGTTTCAGGTGAGGGGGTAATTTTAAAGGAGATATAAGAGGCTTTTACACAGAGAGTGGGAAGTTTTCGGATATGTTGTAGAGAAGCTGGTGGAGGCAGATACAAGCAACGTTTAAGAGACATCTAGACAGACATATGGACAGGCAGACAGTCGAGAGACACGGACTGCATAGAGGCAAAAGGTTGGAGTTTAGAAAGGCATCATGGGTTAGGACAGACTTGGTGGGCTGAAGGGCCTTTACCTGTGCAGTACTGTTCTTTGTTCTTTTGAGGATCACAGGTTTATGTCTACGTTAGGGAGGAGTGCGCTGTCTTTCTCTACTCTGTGGGTCACAATATAAATTCAATTTCCCCATCTAGCCAGTCTCATGTTTTCTCTCTGTTAGGCTTAAAATTAAAAAAAACTCTATAAACCACATCTCTTTAATAAACACAAAATTATTAATTTATTTTAATAAACTCCAACTTTTTCATTTATTACAAAACAAAACTGAATCAAAGAGGATGCAAGACTGGTTAACATGCTTAGCTTGTAACATGAAATTATAAACATTTTCCCTTTAAACACACACACACAGACACATAAACCGACATGCGCGCGCACACACACACACACACACACACACACCAGCATGGTGGCTCAGTGGTTAGCACTGTTGCCTCACAGTGCCAGGGTTCGATTCCAGCCTTGAGCAACTGTCTGTGTGGAGTTTGCACATTCTCCCCGTGTCTGCGTGGGTGTGCTCCGGTTTCCTCCCACAATCCAAAGATGTGCAGGTTAGGGTGGATTGGTTGTGCTACATTGCCCAGAGTGTTCAGGCTTGGTGAATTAGCCACAGGAAATGCAGGGTTGTACAGTAGGCTGAATGGCTTGCTTCCACACTGTAAGGATTCTATGGAAGAGGGGAAAAAAGAAGCTTTATTTTTCTGCAGGGATTCACTTTGGGAACAAAATACAACAGTCTTGGCCAATAAATCCTAGCCCTAGAAAGCCAAGACAATAGGATTTGTGATGTTCAGATTACTTACAGTGTGGAAACAGGCCCTTCAGCTCACCGAAGTCTACACCATCCCGCCGAAGCGCAACCCACCCATACCCCTACATTTATCCCCTACCTAACACTATGGGCAGTTTAGCATGGCCAATTCACCTGACCTGCGCATCTTTGGACTGTGGGAGAAAACCAGAGTACCCGGAGGAAACCCACACAGACACGGGGAGAATGTGCAAACTCCACACAGTCAATCACCTGAGGCGGGAATTGAACCCGGGTCTCTGGCGCTGTGAGGCAGCAGTGTTAACCACTGTGCCACCGTGCTGTTGGCCTGATATTGTGGCACATGTAGATGGGTGTCACCAAGCATTGACAATTATCTCTGGGATCTTGGCAGACACAGCTTGCTCAGGAGAAACAGCATTGAGTCTTCCACGGGTCTTACAACAGGACCATCAGGTTTCATATTGGATTCACCATAGAGCTGCTTCAGAAACAGGAGACATGAGCTGAGCAGCTTATTCAGCTGTAAATTTCTCCCAATCTGAAAGCCGAAACCATCTTCAATGAACAACAAACAGAACAGCCATAAAATCCAATCGGAGTAACAGTCAGATGTTTCACCTGAAGTGAATTCAGGCATCAGTTATCTGGAAGGTTCCTAAATAAATACCTTGCTGAAAAAAAAAAGTGCCTTTTCATTGATTTTTGTTTTAAAACAATCTGGGTATCTTTGTAATCCTTCAAATTCAAAATGTTCAAATGCGAAAGCACCAGAACAACAGTGCAATGGCTTCTTGGGTAAAGGTAAGCCCTTTGATACCCAATCCTCTCCTTTGCTTCATTTAAACTCAAGACCTTTTGTCCTTCCCAAATATTGGACTCAGATAATCAAATTCATTCATCACAATGAAATCTCCTCAAACCCAATGCTCTCTCTATTGGAAAGAAGCCTCAATTCTCGAAACCTCACAGAGCTATATTTGTAAGAGACCTCAAGATGAATGTTGGCATCAGATTCACTGCATTTCCGTCTCGAGCAAGATGCAGAGAAAATCCATTTATTTGCATGCAACATGGGGAGTAAGCAATTGTCTCAAAAACAGATAAGCTTATTGGATCAGTTAACCATATGTTTTATTTGGAGTTCTCAAATGTATGAATTATTTTTCTGAAGGGTACAAATAAAAATCTTTGACAAAATATGCATTTTCTTCAGAAACCCTCAAAGGAAATTGTCTTGTCCTCGTCCCAGCAGCGCAACAATACTTGAATTAAACTTTGAAACGAACAGGATCTTGTGGAAGTGCCCCAGATCTCTGAGCTACAATGTTCACTTTCAAACTCCACTTCTGGTACTGCAGGTGTGTCAAAAACATGTCCAAATAGAAGCCCTACGGGGCAGATGGAGGCCATTCGGCCCATACCAACCCTCCAAACAGCATCCCACCCACATCCTATCCCTGTAATTACCATGGCCAATCCATCTAACCCACACATCCCTGAACACTATGGGCAATTTAGCATGGCCAATCCATCCTCACCTGCACACCCCTGGGCACTATGGGTAATTTAGCACGGCCAATCCACCCTCACCTGCACATCCCTGGGCACTATGGGTAATTTAGCATGGTCAATCCATCCTAACCCACACATCCCTGAACACTATGGGCAATTTAGCATGGTCAATCCATCCTCACCTGCACACCCCTGGGCACTATGGGTAATTTAGCATGGCCAATCCACCCTAACCTGCACATCTTTGGATTGTGGGAGGAAACTGGAGCACCCGGAGGAAACCCACGCAGACACGGGGAGAATGTACAAACTCCACACCGAGGGTGGAATCGAACCCATGTCCCTGACACTGTAAGGTAGCAATGCTAACCACTGAGCCAATGGGGTTATTTTAAAATGAAGGTTACTTTTAGTGTAACCAATCCCTGACAGGATATAGGAACTCAGGTCAACAACAGCCAGGGCAGGCAGCAACGTAAAGAGAGAATAACTGCCAGGGGATCTAAATGGTGCATTTTTCTTTTAACTAAATGGTTTTTAGGTTACAATCCTGTTTGGTTATTAGGGTAACAGACTAGCATTGAGCTTTCTGTGATGATCATAATCTGCCCTAACCTCATTGATCTCCAATGAATGTGGGCCCACCCAGACTTCGTGTCAAGAGGCAGCCTACCTCAGAGAGCAGCAAAGCGGCTCAGTGGACTGACTGTTGCCTCACAATGCGAGAAGCCTGGGTTCAGTTCCAGCCTGGGGCAACTGCATGGGTTTCTTCTGAATGCTCTGGTCGCCTCCTACAGTCCTAAGATGTGCAGGTTAGGTAGATTGGCCATGCTAAATTGTCCAGGATAGATGGATTAACCATGGGATGGGGGTGGGAGGTGAGTCTAAGTAGGATGCACTCTGGAGGGTTGGTGGGCCGAATGGCGTGCTTCCACACTGTGGTGATTCAATGACACTCAAAAGCAAGGGGGAGCTGTCTAACCACCCCACCGGAGTTAACCATGGGTGCCATTTGGATATTTATTCTTTGTCCCGTCTTGCTTGTGCCTGACTAATTCAATATTTAGCTGAAATCATTTCCTCTCTTTAGATTACGCGCCCTAGTTTAGAATTTGCGAAAAGAAAGCACCCAGGATTATCCCGAGAAAATCTTCCAGAGCTTTCAGGAATAATTAGGGTCACGTTGGAAGCATAATAAACTTATTGGATGCAGCAGACAAATTCACTTGCAATAACAAAGGAGAATAGATAACATTAATACATGTGCTTACACTTTCTTATTCCCGAATCCTCCTATTAAAAGGTAAATGTCCACAAACCCAACTTCAGATAATTAGATTACTTACAGTGTGGAAACAGGCCCTTCGGCCCAACAAGTCCACACCGACCCGCTGAAGCGCAACCCACCCATACCCCTACATTTACCCCTTACATAACACTACAGGCAATTTAGCATGGCCAATTCACCACATCTTTGGACTGTGGGAGGAAACCGGAGCACCCGGAGGAAACCCACGCAGACACGGGGAGAACGTGCAAACTCCACACCGTCAGTCGCCTGAGTCGGGAATTGAACCCGGGTCTCAGGCGCTGTGAGGCAGCAGTGCTGACCACTGTGCCACCGTGCCGCCCACATAATTTCCTAATCAACTCGTTCAGGGGTGTTTCGGGAGCAGGTGGGACTTGAACCCAGGCAGGGACATGGCACCACAAGCTGAGGTTACCTCACCTGATAGGCCACTAACCCACATGTGAGTCTGATCAGGAGATGTCGACACTGACCCCACCTGTTTTTCCCAGATCCCGTCCCACGTGGACAGTCACCCGACTGCAGTGGAAGATGGTGCTGGCTGTGGATGAGTGAGCCACGCCCCTGTTTGCTGAGCTCAGAGATTGGGAATTCGCGGCCTGTTCTTCGCACGACATCTGAGCTAACACCGCTGGCCCGGTACTGGGCTGGGCCGGGGCAGTGCTGCACTGTCAGAGGTGCTGTTTCCTAGATTAGAAGCTCAACTGGGAGCCAACATCCTCTCCCGGCTACCTCATTGAGACTATTGGAAGAATGTTGTGATAAACGAAAGGGTTCAGAAAAGGTTTACAAGGATGTTGCCAGGTTTAGAGGGTTTGAGCTACAGGGAGAGGCTGAATAGGCTGGGGCTGTTTTCCCTGGAGCATCAGAGGCTGAGGGGTGACCTTATAGAGGTTTATAAAATTATGTTAAAAATCACACAACACCAGGTTATAGTTCAACAGGCTTAATTGGAAGCACACTAGCTTTCGGAGCGTCGCTCCTTCATCAGGTGATTGTGGAGGGCTCAATCGTAACACAGAATTTATAGCAAAGATTTGCAAAACTTTACATCACACTGCAAATTTTTGCTATAAATTCTGTGTTACGATTGAGCCCTCCACAATCACCTGATGAAGGAGCGTCGCTCCGAAAGCTAGTGTGCTTCCAATTAAACCTGTTGGACTATAACCTGGTGTTGTGTGATTTTTAACTTTGTACACCCCAGTCCCACACGGGATCTCCAAATTATAAAATTATGAGGGGCATGGATAGAATAAATAGACAAAGTCTTTTCCCTGGGATGGGGGAGTCCAGAACTAGAGGGCATAGGTTGAGGGTGAGAGGGGAAAGATATAAAAGGGACCTAAGGGGCAACTTTTTCACACAGAGGGTGGTGCATGTTTAGAATGAGCTGCCAGAGGAAATGATGGAAGCATTCAACATTTAAAAGGCATCTGGACTCCAACTCTATTTTGATTTAGTCCCTGCCCTTTGATGTGAAGGGCACTGCTTGTCACTGGCCACTCAGGTGTTTCCTTTCTTCCTGGTGGTGGAAACTGAATAAAGATTCGTGCACCTTGTGTCTCTCACTGTGTCTCACACCTGCACACACACACAACATGGGTGCTGGGGGGGGGGGGGGAAATAAGCACTACTGGAGTTAGGTGGTAGCTAAAAAAAGTGGGGGCTAAAAAAACCCAAAAATAACCAAAGAAAAGGCATCTGGTTGGGTATATGAATAGGGAGGGTTTGGAGGGATATGGGCCGGGTGCTGGCAAGTGGGACTAGATTAGATTGGGATATCTGGTCAGCATGGATGGGCTGGACTGAAGGGTCTGTTTCTGTGCTGTACATCTCTATGACTCGACGACTCTGTGAACGCAGAATTCAGAATAACAATTGGAAACCTTTACCGACCCAGTAGAGTAAATGTTATTAATTAAGTGTTCCAATCCCTTAAACACACCCCTTGGCAAAAAGCTAAATTGAAACACAGATTTTTACAGGCAGGAGGGAACAACAGCCAGAGAGAGATTTCAGAAGAAAGTCAGAGGAGTTTTTTACTGAAACTTGCCATTCTTGGATTCCAACATCTTAGACTGCTACACCTAAACAAACTCAAACTGGCCACTCCCCTATCCATCATTAACGTTTTGGCCCCTCGGCCTTTGCGACCTCTCTTAAAGAAAGACCAAGGACAGAATAAACTTTTCAAAGTGAAAGCATCGTCGTGGGACAAACAGCTGAAGACTTGTAGCAGAGGGAGAAAATAACTCACAGAAACTGCACCCTCATTGCCGACCCCTGTTGTGGAAGGCGATGGTTTGGAAAGGCTTAATATTGGAGATTAGAGTTGTTAAAATTAAATGGGCACTTTTGCACAAGTCATAAATGTGGGCTCGTCCTGGGCAATTGCTACATGCTGGTGGTGTGGCAGTTCTCCTCCCAACTGTTCAATTTTCCCTGGTCTTATGACCCTAAAACATCAGATTGTGTCATTGGTTTTTAAGATTGTCAATATACTAAATTCAAACTTATTGGAATTTGGTATTTTTTGGGGTATAACTTAAACTGACTAGCCTAATTTAAATCTGTTTTTGTCTCCAGGCAACCAGCTACTCTGGCTACCTCAGTAGCTGGACCATATGTTACACTGTATCTTATTCAGAACATTTATTGCTGTCAGGTAGTTCTGCTAGCTTTTAACTCTCTTAATGGTAAAGTACAACCCCACCTTCAAAACAACATAGTCAGTCAAGCAAAGCATCGGGACCTTGCGATCTTGTTTGGATAATCCAAAATTCGGTTAATCAAACACCAGATAATCAAGGTTCCTCTGGACATATTTGTACCTCTATCTCACGCTCGCTGTTGCAAGGTCTGTAATATAGCCCCAACATTGTTACTGCACCCTTCCTATTTCTGAGCTCTGCCTATACTGGAGGTTGCTAACAACACACAACCCAATCTGATAGTGTCATAGCAGCTTGGGTGGGAAGAGAGCAGGGCATTTTGGAACTTCATGGCTTGCAGATCTGTATCTTAGTGACAATTATCCCATTACCTTAGTGATAACGTTTAACAAAACTAACCGAAGGAATCAAGCGTGTACCTAACTGATATCAGGCAATAAACGAGTTACTGTTAATACAAGGGAATCCCTATTTGGAGTCACCAGCTCACGGGCGGTTCCCACTCACAAAATAATTAAAAATGAGAGGGCATAGATCGAAAGTGACGTGCAAATGAAGCAAAAGCGATGTGAGAGAATGCCTTTTCACTCAGCACCTGGTTGGTGAATGGAATGCGCTGCCTGGAAAATGTGGTGAGGGCAGATTCAATCAAGGCGTTCAAGAGGGGCATTGAACCATCATTTGGATGGTAATGGTGTTCAGGGGTAGGGTAAAGGCAGGAGCTTGTCATGATCATGGAGAGGGTGCAGGAGAGGTTTAGCAGGAATGCTACCTAGATTAGAGGGTATGAGCTCTAAGGAGAGGCTAGAAAAACGCAGTCGGTTTTCTCTGGAGCGGCAGAGGCTGAGGGGAGATTTGACAGAAGCTTAGCTCCAGTTGACGGTCAGAGTCTTTTTCCCAGAGTTGAAATTTCTAACACTGGGGGCATGCATTTAAGGTGAGGGGGGAAAGGTGGAAGGGCAGGTTTTTTTCACACAGAGAATGGGAGGAGTTTGGAATGTGGTGGTGGCGGGGCCAGGTACGTTAAGGGTGTTAAAGAAACATTGGATAAGGCACATGAACATGCAAGGAATGGAGGGCTATTGGTCAAGCGTAGGCAGGAGGGATTAGTTTAATTGTTCAGCACAACATTGTGAGTCGAAGGGCCTGTTTCTGTTGTTTGTTCTTTGAGTTACTGGCCCCCCAGTGCAGAAGGTTAAGTCATTGCCCTCTCAGAGTAAGTTAGGTGTTACTCTGAAAGTCTGTTTGAACTCTCCATGTTGGAGTTGCTTCCAATCAAGGAGCAGTGTCTTCTTATACTTTCATTCTAACCAGAACTAACCCACTGCAGAGGGATCTTGGGTGGATGAGCAGAGGGATCTTGGTGTCCATGTACACCGATCGCTGAAAGTTGCCACCCAGGTAAATAGTGCTGTGAAGAAGGCATATGGCGTACTGGGCTTTATTGGTAGAGGAATTGAGTTCCGGAGTCCTGAGGTCATGTTGCAGTTGTATAAGTCTCTTGTGCGGCCGCATCTGGAGTATTGTGTGCAGTTTTGGTCGCCATACTATAGGAAGGATGTGGAGGCATTGGAATGGGTGCAGAGGAGGTTTACCAGGATGTTGCCTGGTATGGTAGGAAGATCGTATGAGGAAAGGCTGAGGCACTTGGGGCTGTTTTCATTGGAGAAAAGAAGGTTTAGGGGTGACTTGATAGAGTTGTACAAGATGATTAGGGGTTTAGATAGGGTTGACCATGAGAACCTTTTTCCACATATGGAGTCAGCTATTACGAGGGGGCATAGCTTTAAATTAAGGGGTGGTAGGTATAGGACAGATGCTAGGGGTAGATTCTTTACTCAGCGAGTCGTGAGTTCATGGAATGCCCTGCCAGTAGCAGTGGTGGACTCTCCCTCTTTATGGGCATTTAAACGGGCATTGGATAGACATATGGAGGATAGTGGGCTAGTGTAGGTTAGGTGGGCTTGGATCGGCGCAACATCGAGGGCCGAAGGGCCTGTACTGCGCTGTATTGTTCTATGTTCTATGTTCTACTACATTATCTCCTTCTTTAAACCTCAGCTTGACAGCTGGATGATATTGATAAATGGATACGAGGACAGTCGTGAAGCCCAAACGTTGATGTCAATGTTTATTATTAATTGTTTGTCGATTTTGCAGAATGCAGCATTACACATGTCTGCCTCCTTTCTTTTGTTGATATTTCCACAGGATTGGGGCACCACTGGGTGGGGCGAGTATTTATTGCCCCACCCCCTGGAGTTGGTGGTGGTGAGTGGCCTTGAACTGCTGCAGCCCGTGTGGCCTTTGACGCCGATGCCCATGTGTGTCTGGGACAGTGGGTAAGGCGGCACATGGGGACAACTGCCTCTCGTCAGTGAGGTGTTAACTGGAAGAGCCGGGGGATTTTGCTGGGACTCATAAAGTTAGACTTCTTTGGTCACGGCGATACAGGAATGAGGCGGTTGCGCTGGAGGGAGTACCGAGGAGAGAATATTGGGAATGGGTAAAGACTAAGGGGACTGGGTTTTCTCTTTGACACCATGGAGGCAGAAAGGAGGTTGAATTGAGGTACGTCAGTTCATGAGGGATCTACATGGAGTAGATGGGGGAGATCGGTTAGCTTGGATGGCTGGCTCCCAACACAGAGTGATACCAACAGTGGGGGTTTGACTCCCAAGGCATTCTCCTTCCCAACCTCTCCCCTCACCTGAGACATAGTGGACCTCAGGTTAAAAACCCCAGTTGGTTGTCCCTTCCTAATGAGAGAGCAGCCTTATCGTCCAGTAAGCCTGTGGCATTTTTACCGTTACTGGTTAGAGGGAGTACAAAGGTCCCATTTCCTCTTGGTTGAGGTCTGTAGTAGAGGACCTCAGTCTCAGGTAAGAAGTGTAAGTCTGGAGTGTGTGTCACCAATGCCAAAATGGCCGCCAAAGATGGCCACTGCCTGCACATGAGCAGATGGCACCTGTGATGGGCGCCTCCCTCAAAATATTCCGAAGATGTTCCAGACCCTAACCTTTTCTTAGCTTAATAAGGTAAATGTAAGATGTTGCATTCCAGATGCAATTCTGTTGGTCAAACTACCGGATTTAAAGTAAAGCACACTTTATTCATTCCTGATGAAGGGCTTTTGCCTGAAACGTCGATTTTCCTGCTCCTCGGATGCTGCCTGACCTGCTGTGCTTTTCCAGCACCACACTCTCGACTCTGATCTCCAGCATCTGCCGTCCTCACTTTTGCCTAGCACATTTTATCCATCCACTACCGTTAAAATACAGCAAAACAAAGAAAGAATTGGAAATAATAACTCTATTGGAAAACCTAACAGAATAACAGATGCTATTATGAATTAACTGTGCCAATATAGTGACAATCCATGAACACACCCTTGAAAAAATGTAAACTCAGACACAGATTGTCTCACAAGTAGCTTCAGTAGCAGGAAGAGACACCCCCACGCAATCTCCCCCACCCCCACCACACCCCCTCCCGCCCCCCCCCCCAGCCCAATGCCCCACCATTTTGGCTGTAACCGAGGGAGAGGGAAAAATAGTTTCCACTTTTTCAAGACCCCCAACCAAAGCTAGAACGAAAACTCCTGGCTCTGTCAGAGCCTGACCACACCCATTCATGCTGCTTCTATTGTTGTAGCTTTTAAAAAAGAAAATGCAAGGTCTCACAAGCTGTTTACTCTAGTGGCTCTGGTAGACAGCTCAGGGCCTCTGCCTTGGAGCCTCTCCTTTTAAACAAAAACAGGAAAAACTAACCTCTTAAAGCTGCAATCTTGTCAGAGCACCAATGATGCTGCACTCATGATCTTTTCAGAAATGTTTTTACACCCCTACAGGCCACAGGTTTGCAGCCACTTCCTTTACCACATGGTGGGGGGGAGAGGGGGGGAAACAAAGAACCCTGAGAGAGAAAAATTGAGGTAGAGGGTTGGGAACTGAGAATTGGCTCGGTTACAACTTTGGTTCATATAAGTTTGGACATCCGTGCAACACAGGCAGGAGGCTACTGAGTCTTTCTAACCCGTGCCACCATTCGGTTCGATCAGGGTTGGAATGGATCCAAAGCCTCATGATCCTACAGGAAACAATTCTGACCAAACTGTTCAGCCTTGATGGATGGGTGGGTTAAAATAGGTTGAGTGACTGCCCCAGTGCGTATCAATTTGGGGTAAACTTCCAGACAAACCATGGTATTCCTCCATCTTTACTTCAGAGCAAATCTACTGTGATTAACTGAGCGGAATAATTTCACCTAGCAGTGACTAAATATAACTAGGTTAGTGCTTTAGAATTATAATGCCTTCATCAACTGGCTGTCTGAGGAGAGAGTTCTGCAGCTCAGTGCTAAGGTAAGCATTGTTCAGCTTCTTTGACAGAATACGATTAAAAAAAAAAGCAATTTCTCAAATAGCCTCTGGAGCTTTTTTGCAGTCCCATCAAAATACAAACCAATTATACAAAGGAATGTTGACACATTACCCTGTTCTGTTCAGGGAATGGTTGGTGAATAAATTACCCTTTAATTCACAATATTCAAAGTGTAAATTTCACCTTTTTTAAGGACGTTGCAATAGATTTCACTCCGTCGAAATGAAACTGTGGGACCGCGTCTTTTGCATGAAATATTTATCCAGATGTCACCAATTGTCAGAATGACATAAAAGCAGAAATGATTTAATGGCGGGATTTTGTTGTATATCATTTTGTTGGCTTTGTTTTGGATTTTTCTCTCTTTCTTCCTCCTCCACGGTGCTCCCTGACAGTTCCTTAACAGGCCGGCCCCACTCTGAAGGTATTCAGGCACCTTGTACGATGCTGTATTCCAATATGGAGGACCGACCTTTGACCTTTGTCTTTTTATGGACAATCAAAAGGACATAACAGTCAACGTTCCCTGTTCTCCTGCAAGCATGCTCCATGTTTGCAGTTGTGTAAGACGCTGGTGCGGCTGCATCTGGAGTATTGTGTGCAGTTTTGGTCGCCATACTGTAGGAAGGATGTGGAGGCATTGGAACAGGTGCAGAGGAGGTTTACCAGGATGTTGCCTGGTATGGTAGGAAGATCGTATGAGGAAAGGCTGAGGCACTTGGGGCTGTTCTCATTGGAGAAAAGAAGGTTTAGGGGTGACTTGATAGAGGTGTATAAGATGATTAGGGGTTTAGATAAGGTTGACCATGAGAACCTTTTTCCATGTATGGAGGCAGCTATTACGAGGGGGCATAGCTTTAAATTAAGGGGTGGTAGGTATAGGACAGATGTTAGGGGTAGATTCTTTACTCAGCGAGTCGTGAGTTCATGGAATGCCCTGCCAGTAGCAGTGGTGGACTCTCCCTCTTTATGGGCATTTAAACGGGCATTGGATAGACATATGGAGGATAGTGGGCTAGTGTAGGTTAGGTGGGCTTGGATCGGTGCAACATCGAGGGCCAAAGGGCCTGTACTGCGCTGTATTTTTCTATGTTCTATGTTCAATTGCGGTGTCAACTTCTGGAAGCTTCCGCCAATCACCAATCAACCAGCAGGAATAGTTTAAGGGAATATTGTCGGGTGTCCCTCCATCAACTGCTGGCTCCCCATTGTCGATGCTCAGTCGCAGCAGTGTGTACCATCTGCCAGATAACCTGCAGCAACTCACTGAAGATCCTTAGACGGCACTTTCCAAACCCTCGACTGCTTCAATCGAGATGGACAAGGGCAGCAGGTATGTGGGAGCAACGTGGAGTTTGCTCATGATTTACAGAATCTCCACAGCGTGGAAACAGGCCATTTGGCCCATCCACGTCAACCCTCCAAAGAGCATCCCACCCCGGGCACATCCACCTATCCCCAGCATTTCCCATGGCCAATCCGCCCATCTTCGGGCTGTTTGGGTGGGAGGAGATACTGGAGCACCCGGAGGAAACCCACACGGACACAGGGAGAATGTGCAAACTCCACACAGTCGCCCTACCCCCTCCCCACCGAGGCTGGAATCGAACCCAGGTCCCTGGCGCTGTGAGGCAGCAGTGCTAACCACCCAAGCCACCGTGCCAATTAGAAAACGCGATTTCCTGTTTTCGGTAACCCTCTCACTCAGGCCAACCTTCCCTGATTGGCCTTCAGCCAACTGTCTCGCCCAGCCACTTCAGAGAGCAGTCACCCAGCAATCACATCAGCTTTGGGTCTGGAGTCACGTGTGGGCCAGCTCGGGCAAGGAGGGCTGAATTCCTTCCTTGAAGAGCATCGGTGTTATCGGCGTCACTCTGCATGGCAAGCCAGCCATCCAGCCAACTGACCACTCCCTTGCTGTCGGGCCTTGCACGGACGTGGAGGCTGCGTTTTTCCACATGACCACCAGCGACTGCCCTCGATGGGCCGAATGGCCTGCTTCCACACTGCAGGAGATTCTATAAATCATGTGCAGACTCCACGTTGTCCCCAGATACCCGCTGCCCTTTTCTGGGGGGGTGGGGTGGGGGGGCGGGGCTGGTAGTAGAAGTGCCGAGGATTGGTGAGCGCCACTGGATAAATCCCCACCCTCTTCCTTCTGGCAGCGAGACAAGGCGTGGGAACGATTTTTCCAGGGAGTAAGGAGAAGATCGCGCGAAGGCAGCACGAGTCGCTCAGCCCCTGTCCTTCCATGTAGCTGAGTTTGCATTGAGATTGCTGCAGTAAGCAATCAATACCAGAGAAACCGGTTGGTGCCTGATTTACAATCACAGGCCATTTAAATTCACAGAGTTTGTGTTTACTTTAAGAGTGAGATCAAAAGATGTCAGGTTTTTAAACCTTGGGTGAGTGAATCCTGTTTAATCACCCGATGGTGATATCAGCCAGGTAACCGCTTATTCCACTTTCAGTTGCAGGTTGAGATTTCTTTCCTCTTCCAAGAGTAAGAATGCTTCCAAGTAGATTCGATTCCCTACAGTGTGGAAAGGGACCCAACCAGCCCATCGAAGAGTAACCCACCCCATCCCATTTCCTTCTGACTAATGCACCTATGGGGCAATTTAGCACTGACCAATTCACCCTAACCTGCACATCTTTGTGATCGTGGGAGGGAACCATGTGCAAAGGGAGAATGTGCAAACTCCACACCTGAGGCTGGACTTGAACCTGGGACCCTGCTGCTGTGAGGCATCAGTGCTAACCACTGAGCCACCGTGCCGCCCATTACGTCGGTACGTACTGGGAGTTAAAGCAGCAGGGCCCCTGGAAGGATCAGTTCCTGATTATTCTCTGGGTTCCTGCTTCACATCAGCAAGGCAATTAAAGAAACTGCAGGCGAGAGGGGGGCCCACAGATATCAGTGATGAAGGAGCCCAGCAGCTCAGAGCAAAAGACGAGGATGAAGCATTCACAGCAATCGTCAGCCTGAAGAGATGACCCCCTTCAGCCTCCCTCTGTGGTTCCCAGCTTCCGCACTGTGGGGGTTCTGTCAATCTTGCGCGGACTCCAGGCTGTTCCCATAAATCTGCTGCCCCCCCCTTTTCCTTGTCAGTCGTCAGCCAATTCCAATCACTCCACGGGATCTCGGGAAACGGTTGGAGGCGCTGGATGTTGCAAAAGGCTGCGGGCGCTGACGATGATCCGGGAACGCGCACCAAAGGTGTGTGTCTCTCAGAGTCTTGGGAATTCACTAGCCCAGAGTATGGCGGAAGCTGGTCCATCGACTACATTAAAGGAGGAGCCAGACAGATTTCTAATTAGCGGGTTTTGAGAAGATTTGTAGCTCAGGTTCTGGGCACAGGTTGGCTGGCTGAGCTGGGAAGTTCATTTGACATCAACGTACAAATTGACATCGCCACAGGAAGTGACATCACCACAGGAAATGACGTCACCACCGGCAATGGCATCACCGCAGGAAATGACATCGCCAGCCCGAGGAAACCCAAACATATAAATAGAAAGCAGGAAACATCAGCAGAGCTTCTTCCGGAGGCCCACTGAAGATGTTACCTAGTGTGGTGACGAAACGTCTGAAGATGAACCTTCAGCTCAGCGAGCAAACCTACATCCAGATTTGTAATTAGTGATGCACTGAAGGGGTTAGGGGCGGGAAACTTTGGAGTTGAAGCCAGGCTGAGCTCAGCCGTAATCATATCGGATAGCAGAGGGGCTGAATTACGAGAACATGAGGACGGCAGGTGCTGGAGATCAGAGTCCGAAAAGTGTGCCGCTGGAAAAGCCCAGCCGGTCAGGCAGCATCCGAGGAGCAGGAGAGTCGGTGTTTCAAGCACAAGCCCTTCTTCAGGAATAGCCTGAATAAGCCGAATTGCCCACCCACTGCTCCTGGCTCTTATTTTCGGAACGTGCAGCACCCCCTAGCTAAGCTGCAACTCCATCCAACAATCTGGAAAAGTCTCCGGGTCTGTCCTGCCCATAAAAAGCAGGAAAGGTCCAGCACGACCAATAACTGACTCACCTGTCTACTCTCCGTTAAAGTGGTTGGAAGGGGTTTGTCCAACAGTGCTTTTGTGCAAAGTAATATCCTGCTCAGTGACGCCCACTTTAGGTTCTGCCAGGGCCACTCAGCTCCTGACCTCATTACAGCCTTGGTTCAAACCATGGACAAAATGGCTGAATTCCAGAGGCGAGGGGAGCTCTTGACATCAAGGCCGCGTTCGACCGAGTGTGGCATCAAGGAGCCCCATTGAAACTGGCATCATTGAGGAACATGGTGAAAACCCATTGGTTGGAGTCATACCTGGCATGTAGGAAGATGGAGGTGGTTGTTGGAGGTCCCAGGTTATATCTGCAGGAGTCCCTCGGGACAGTGCGTGAGGCTCAACCATCTTCAGTCGCCTCAATTTCCTTCCCGCTTGATAGGAATGGTCTGAATCAGGAGGTCAGCTGTTCAAGGCTGACTCAGGGAACTGGTCAACCTCAGCAAGGGGCCACTGTGAGGTCTTGATGAGACATCAAGGCAGGATTCAGAGGACACCAACAGCATGGGTTCGATTCCCGCACAGGCTGAGGTTACCATCAAGGACTGTCCTTCTCATCCTCGCCCAAGGTGTGGTGAAACCACCACCCAGTCGTCTCTCTCTGATGAGAGAGCAGCCCTATGGTCCCATTGGAGACTTTACCTTTACCCGCTACCTGGTGAGATGGAAGTCAATCAATAGCAGTGTTCATGACCAAACTTTATTTCGCAAACATTGCCACCGATACCAATTCACTTATTATTCACCTCGTTGTTTTGGGTGGGATCTTGCTGTTCACATACTGGTTACCGTGTTTTCAAACATGAAAAAGAAACATGACTACACTTCAGAAAACAAAGTTCCTCAGGTGACCAAGTCCGTGAGGAACTCAAATGCCAATACTTTCCTTTGTTGCAACTGTAACATTTTTGCAAATGGTCTTCCATGGCATCTCTACAGGAAGTGGGAAGAGTCTTGAAATAAAACGTGCTTATTGAGTTGTACAGCACGGAAACAGACCCTTCGGCCCAACCAGTCCATGCTGACCATAATTCAAAACTAAACTAGTCCCACCTGCCTACTCCTGGCCTATATCCTCCAAACCTTTCCTGTCCATGCATCTTTTATATGTTGTAACTATACCCACATCCACCACTTCCTCCACAGCTCACTCCATACATGAACCACTCTGTGTGTGAAAAAGTTGCCCCTCAACTTCCTTTTAAATCTTTTTCCTCCCACCTCATAGAACCCCGACAGTGTGGGGACAGGCCATTCGGCCCAACAAGTCCACACTGACCTGCTGAAGAGTTTCCCAGCCAGACCTATTCCCCAACCCTATTACTCTACATGTACCCCTGACCAATTGCACCTAACCTACACATCCCTGAACACGATGGGTAATTTATCATGGCCAATCCACCTTTACCTGCACATCTTTGGACTGTGGGAGGAAACCAGAGCACCTGAAGGAATCCCACGCAGACACAGGGAGAATGTGCAAACTCTACACAGACAGTCACCCGAGGCTGGATTCGAACCCGGGTCCCTGGCGCTGTGAGGTAGCAGTGCTAACCACTGAGTCACCGTGCCACCCTTCTAGTCTTGAAATCCCTCACCCTAGGGAAAAGAATGTTGCTAATCACCTTTTCTATACCCCTCATGATCTTATAGATTTCAATAAGGTAACTCCCCAATCTCCTACACTCCAGGGGAAAAAGTGTTAGCCCCACCCAGCCTCTCCTTATAACTCAAATCCTCCAGTTCCAGTAAATCTTTTCTGAGTCCTCTCCAGCTTGATAACATCCTTCTTATTGTTTGCAATGATAGAATCAAACAGCGCAGAAGCAGGCAGTTCAGCCCATTGTCTCTGTGCTAGCCCTTTGAAGAAGTGCCGCCCACTTGCTCCCTCTCCCCATAATCCTGTGGATTTTCCATTTTTCAATTATGCAGCTAATTCCCTGTTAGATCGGATAATATTTTCACGCTCTCATACATAACGGGCTGCATTCATGTTGGAAGGTGCTGCTGTAAATCCTTCTCTAATGGGTTAACCATACATTAGGCACGGTGCTGTCAACTTAATCTGCCAAGTTCCATTGGAAGGTATGAGAGACTTACACAGCAGCTACAAGACAGAATCTGGAAAGTTAGCATTTATATTCCCTACAAACACCCCCGTCCCTTTCTCTATTGAACATACTTTTCCCTCTTGTTGATCTGATCTCCTGCAAATGCTTCTGTGCTCATGTTATGTTAGCGAGTTCCATTTTCTCTGTGTAAAGATATTTCTCCCGAATTCCCTGTAGGTTTTATTATATTTATAGAATCTAATTTCTGGTCTCCCTTCAAGAGGAAATATCTTCTCTATGTCAATCCTATCAAACCTGTCCATGATCTTAAAGATCTCTATCAGAATCACCCTTCAGTTTTCCCTTCAGTGCAGAAAATAACATACTCAATCTTTCTTGATAGGGAATTAACACTCAGTTCTGGTAGAATTTTTGCAATTTGCTTTGCATCTTTTTGATAGCTCCAAATCCTGTGGTGTTACATGCAAATGGCGCAGTGGCTCAGTGGTTAGCACTGCTGTCTCACAGCAATCCCAAGCTTGATTCCACCCTCAGGTAACTGTCTGTATGGAGTGTTGCACATTCCCCCTTTGTCTGCCTGGGTTTCCTCTGGGTGCTCTGGTCTCCTTCTACAGTTGAAGGTTATGTGGATTGTCCATTGTATCTAGGGATCTGCAGGCTAAGTGGAGTAGCCATAGGAAATGCAGGGTAACAGGGATGGGGTGAGATGCTCATTGGAGGGTTAGTATGGACTTGATGGGTCAAATGGCCTGCTTCCACACTGTAGGGATTCTAGGGGACTGGACCTGTTCAGATGTGGTCTGACCGAAAGGTTCTTTAACGTACTTTTTTCCGAATAGTGAAAATACAAGGGCAACATTTTGTCAGAACACAACACAAGAATGCCAGATTTCAAACAATCACAGTAATTCATAGTGCAGGAGACAAGGATGCCGACTGATTGCCAAGTCGGCTCTTGATTGGCTGAGGTGTTGCCATGGAGAAAGCAGTGGTCAACCATAGGCTGTGCAAGTTTCTGAAAACTTACAAAATTTCAGAGTGCAGCTTTGTTTATTAACTTCATTGTTTTTCTGGACTGAACCACAATATTTTGTTTGTTTGCCTTCTCAACTCGCTTACAATGATTTCAGGGATCATTCGCTTTCTTACATCCCCAGTTATTCTCCACCATCCGAATGCTTTCCTTACTCCCCGTCACCCCCCACCCCCCCACAGCAAAATGTACCACCTCCCGCCCACCTCGGTCGACCTGCCAATTACGAGCCCAGCCGCTAACTGTATTCGTGTCTTCCTGCGTGATCCACAATCCCAATTTTTGCGTCACCACATAACTATTGAAATTGCCATTCCCGCACTCCCAGTTGTTCATGCAAAGTGTGATCCCAGCATCTACGGTAAGTTACTTCCCCACCTTTGAAGCACTCTGAGCAGCTGCCCTTCACCCCGACTGCTCAAGTCCTGTTTTTCGTAACCAGCTCTCAATCCTTTCTAGTGCCTGTGCATTGACTCCACGTGGTCTGACCTTGGTCAGCAGCCTGCTATTTAAAGCAGGAACTTTATATTAAAAATGCAACGGATTGCATTAGTGCTGAAAGTACATCTTGCGAAACACTTATGTTGAAATGTTGAATTAAAATTTCATGAGCATCGAATGCTGGTACTTCCGATTTCGATTGCAACAGGAGGAGAACGCCTCCTGCTGGCCATTTCTAACTAACTCAACGACAGTTAGCAACAAAAGACATTGCGTCATTAACCTCAGTGCATCGATAAAAACTCAGGTCTAGGTTTTTGGCTTAAATTCTCCTCCCCTTGTGCGTCGATTGCCATTTTTAATAACTTGCAGTTGGGATAGAGGCTTGGAGCCATTAATGCTCATCTCCAGTTGCTGAGAAGGCTGTGATTCCTTTCGATTTTGATGGAAGGAAGCAATGTCCGTTCACATACCACATTACCCAACCTCTCAGCCAACACAGCCTTTCGGGATTGGTTTCAGACAAGTCATTGCTCTGTATGAGGGGAGACAAAGGCCTAG
Source organism: Hemiscyllium ocellatum (assembly GCF_020745735.1). Taxonomy (NCBI): domain Eukaryota; kingdom Metazoa; phylum Chordata; class Chondrichthyes; order Orectolobiformes; family Hemiscylliidae; genus Hemiscyllium; species Hemiscyllium ocellatum. Next base: position 10,706,476 of record NC_083445.1, on the reverse strand, counting down.
TGGTATTTCATAGAATCCCTACAGTGTGGAAACAGGCTGTTTGGCCCAACAAGTCCACACTGATCCTACAAAGAGTATCCCACCCAGACCCATTCCCTTACCCTATTACTCTCTGGATTAACAGTCTATCCAGCGTCCAAAGATGTGCAGGTTAGATGAATTGGTTGTGCTAAATTAGCCGTAGCGTGCAAGGATTTGTAGGTTAGGTGCCTTTAATCGGGGGACATGTAGGGTAACCTACACCTAACCTACACATCCCTATACGTTACGGGCAATTAGCCCAGCCAATCCACCTAACCTGCACATCTTTAGATGCTGGATATTAATCGCTAGACTGTTCATCCAGAGACCTCACTGATGTCCTCAGAGAGTTCATGATGGCAGGTGGTGGAATGTGAATTCAGTTTGGGAAGTTAAGAGTCTAATGACGACGCAATCGTCACTTGTTCGAAAAACAATCTGGTTTACTGATGTCCTTGAGGGAAAGAAAGTGCTGTCTATTCCTGGTCTGGCCTTACACGTGATTCCAGATTCTGTGGGAGTGGGACTGGCCCCAAAACAACAGTTCATGCTCTCAGGATGTGTGTCAGGCCATTTAAGGGCTGAGGTGAGGAGAATCTGCCTCTCTCAGGGGGTGGTGAAGCTATGGAAATTCTCTAACACCGAAGGCTGTGGAGGCCAGGTCACTGGACAACATTTAAAAAAAAAACATTTGTGTTTCTATGGACGTAAGGTATTAAGAGAGAATCAACCATGATAACAATTGGAGTGGTGAGCGTGATGGGCTGAATGGCCTACTCCTATTTTCCAGATACTTCTGAACAATTCTTGATACTGTATTTTAGAATCAGAGAGGCCCAAAAGAGGCCATTCAGCCCACTGAGTCTGCGCTGACACTCCCAGGTCCAGTTCCCCATCCTATCCCTGAAACTCCACAGTTCCTATGGCTAACCCACCTAGCCTGAACACTATGGACAATTTAGCATGGCCAATCCACCCTGACCTACACATCCCTGAACACTATTGGGGCAATTTAGCATGGCCAATCCACCCTAACCTACACATCCCTGAACACTATGGGTAATTTAGCATGGCCAATCCACCCTAACCTGCATATCCCTGGACACTATGGGTAATTTAGCATGGCCAATCCACCCTAACCCACACATCCCTGGACACTATGGGCAATTTAGCATGGCCAATCCACCCTAACCTGCACATCTCTGGACACTATGGGACAATTTAGCATGGCCAATTCATCCCAACCTGCACATCCCTGGGCACTATGGGTAATTTAGCATGGCCAATCCACCCTAACCTGCACATCCCTGGGCACTATGGGTAATTTAGCATTGCCAATCCACCCTGACCTGCACATCTTTTGGACTGTGCGAGGAAACACACACAGACACGGGGAGAATATACAAACTCCACACAGAGAGTGGCCCCGAGGCTGGAATTGAAGCCAGGCCCTTGGTGCGGTGAGGCAGCAGTGCTAACAGCTGAGCCAGCGCAGGATTCAGCCACTATCTGTTGACATAAAAACCTGTCTGGGTCATTAACGTCCTCGAGAGAAAGTAAGCTCTAGTCTGATCTACATGTGACACTAGACCCAGAGTAATGCTTTTAACTGGATGTAGGTTTGCTCACTGAGCTGGAAGGTTCGTTTTCAGACGTTTCTTCACCATACCAGGTAACATCATCAGTCAGTCTCCGGATGAAGCACTGGTGGTGTAGCCCGCTTTCTATTTATACATTTGGATTTCCTTGGGCCAGTGATGTCATTTCCTGTGGTAACATAATTTCCTATGGTGGCGTCATTTCCTGTTCTTTTTCTCAGGGGTTGGTAAATGGGGTCCAAGCCAATGTGTTCGTTGATAGAGTTCCGGTTGGAATGCCATGCTTCTAGGAATTCTTGGGCCTCTCTCTGTTTGGCTTGTCTTGTTGTCCCAGTCAAAGTGGTTGAAAATGTGTTGCTGGAAAAGCGCAGCAGGTCAGGCAGCATCCAAGGAGCAGGAGATTCGGCGTTGCGGCCCTGATGAAGGGCTTATGCCCGAGACGTTGAATCTCCTGCTCCTTGGATGCTGCCTGACCTGCTGCGCTTTTCCAGCAACACATTTTCAACCCTGATCTCCAGCATCTGCAGACCTCACTTTCTCCTCCAGTCGAAGTGGTGTCCTTCCTCATCTTTATGACAGGATACTAGTGAGAGAGTGTCATGTCCTTTTGTGGCTAGTTGGTGTTCATGTATCCTGGTGGCTAGTTTTCTGCCTGTTTGTCCAATGTAGTGTTTGTTACAGTCCTTGCACGGTATTTTGTAAATGACGTCAGTTTTGCTGGTTAATTAAACTCGCTAATGCTGTTAATGTTTAACTACCCTCTGGGCAATTAGGGATGGGCAATAAATGCTGGGCCTAGCCTGCCATGCCTACATCCTGTGATAGAATAAAACAAAACAGGCAGGCAGCCTGAGGAAGATGTCTTATCCAAACAGCATTACAGCCTCTTAAAGCCCAATAATTATTAATGGGAGAGGAGATCTCTGTGTTGAAATGGTGAATCACAATTACCTTTTAGACTGTCCTGGATGCTCTAATTAGGACTTTTCACTATGCTGAGGAATAGAGAAAGCACAACCTTCTCACCCATCTTTGTCTGACGCAACCAAATTGGATCGAATTCAATTTATGAAAGAAAAGTCTTGCTTGGGGGCAGCTATAAATAGTCCGCAGCTGGAACCTGAGGGAAAAAAAAGGCAAAAGTTTCTTTTAAGAATCAGAGGCTTCCATGATACAGTTATCCAACGAGGAGAGATGTGTGGCATAGATACCTTGGGACCCATGTTCTCCCGTTGATAAATGCATGCCGTTAGCAATATAACTAACCACATCCAGGGTCTACGTAACAGGTGGGCTCACGTAACCATCAGCCCTTGTGCCCACGCTCCCTCCCCAATTAACTTCCAGAAATGTCCGTTGTTGTGAGTGAAAGTGTTTGCATCAATAATCGCAGATTTCCGTTACATGGAAAAGGAGGATATTTCAGTTTTGGGGGCTCGAACATTCTCACTGTTCAACACTTTTCACCAGAGGTGTATGTCCCCAGAAGAAATGCAATTCTGAACATGGAAAACAGGAGTCAAATAACAAAAGAACAAAGGAACAGACCCTTCAGCCCTCCAAGCCTGTGCTAGCCCAGATCCTCTATCTAAACCCATCACCTATTTTCTCAAGGTCTGTATCCCTATGCTCCCTGCCCATTCATGTATCTGTCTAGAAACACCTTAAATGACGCTATGATGCCCGCCTCTACCACCTCTGCTGCCAACATGTTCCAGGCACCCACCACCCTCTGCATAAAGACCTTTCCACTCATATCTCCCTTAAACCTTTCCACCCTCACCTTGAACTCGTGACCCCGAGTAACTGAGTCCTCCACTGTGGGGGAGGAAGGTTCTTGCTATTGAAAGTGGGTCCCAAGATGGCCCTTGAGGCTGCCCTGTCATTCAGTGAGATCATCTGCGGCCTAGCTCATGTGCTTGTAAAACCCTTGTCCCCACCAGCTCGTGAGATCATCGGCACGGTGGCTCAGTGGTCAGCACTGCCGCCTCACAGCGCCAGAGACCCGGGTTCAATTCCCACCTCAGGCGACTGTCTGTGTGGAGTTTGCACATTCTCCCCGTGTCTGCGTGGGTTTGCTCCAGTTTCCTCCCACAGTCCAAAAGATGTGCAGGTTAGGTGAATTGGCCATGGGAAATTGCCCGTAGTGTTAGGTGTAGGGGTAAATGTAGGGGAATGGGTATGGGTGGCTGCGAGTCGGTGTGGACTTGTTGGGCCGAAGGGCCTGTTTTCGCACTGTAAGTAATCTAATCTAATCCTGTTGCTGGACAAAGTAATCCGGCCTGTGCTCAGAATCACACCAGGGACAAGTATAAGTTGAGGATTCGGACTCAGAGAGTAATGCAGCTGGGGCGCTTCATTGGAAACAGAGTCCCTGTTGTGTTCCCATGGCTGTTTCTCTTACAACCCTACTGTGCAAGTCATCTGGACCTGGAAGCTTGTCAACATTGGGTTCTTGTGGATGGTCCCAGAGCTTATCCCCCATTTTTTTTTATTAATTTGTAGGACTTGGGCATCGTTGGCTGGGCCAGCATTGATAGCCCATCCCTAGTTGCCCCTTGAGAAGGTGGGAGAGAGATGCCTTCTTGAATTGCTGCAGTCCACTTGCCCTTAGGGAGGGAATGCCAGGATTTGACCCAACGACAGTGAAGGAACGGCGATATATTTCCAAATCAGGATGGTGAGTGGCTTGGAACAGAACATGCAGAGGGTGGTGATCTCATGTATCTGCTGCCCTTATCCTTCTAGATGGAAGTGGTCATGGCTTTGGAAGGTGCTGTCTGAGGATCTTTGGTGAATCACTGCAGTGCATCTTGTAGATAGTACACACTGCTGCTCCTGAGCAGTTGGTGGTGGAGGGAGTGGATGCTTGTGGTTGTGGTGCCAATCAAGTGGGCTGCTTTGTCCTGGATGGTGTCGAGTTTCTTGAGTGTTGTTGGCGCTGCGCCCATCCATGGTAAGTGGGGAGTACTCCATCACACTCCTGACCTGCGCCTTGTAGATGGTGGACAGGGTTTGGGGAGTCAGAAGGTGAGTTACTCACCACAGTAATACTAAGTGATGGTGATGGGATGTTTCTGAGGGGAGAATTTATCTCAATACCCGGTCCCAGGAGAGTAAATCTACTGCTGGTAACAGTGTCACCTAAAGGGCAGAAAAAGAGATTCTTTTTTTAATCTTGATGCCCAAGTCAACATGGGGAATCATAATGACTTTGTATTGACATTAGGAGGGATTTAGTCTTTATTGGTCACTGTACTGAACTGTTATTTCTTCAGCTGCGTTACTGGCCTTGACAAATTAGGGTTAGGCAACAGAAACACACGGACGGCTTTGAATTTACGTAGCACCTTGCCGTTGGTTCAGTGATAATTGTCAGGGAGAAGATACCTGTCCTTCGAAAACAGCGACAGGTGACCATTTGCTGTCGGCTGAGAGGGCAACGGAGGGGTGGTTTTGGGGAGAGGGCAGTACTGTGGCTGAGTGGTCAGCACTGCTGCCTCACAGAGCTAGGGACCTGGGTTCAATTCCAGCCTCGGCCAACTGTCTGTGTGGAGTTTGTACATCCTCCCCGTGTCTGCGTGGGTTTCCTCCGGGTGCTCCGGTTTCCTCGCACAGTCCAAAGACATGCAGGTCAGGTGAATTGGCCATGCTAAATTGTCCATAGTGTGCAGGGATGCGTAGGTTAGGTGCATTAGTCAAGGGTAAATGTAGAGTAGGGGAGTGGGTCTGGGTGGGTTACTCTTCGGAGGGTCGGTGTGGACTGTTGGGCCGAATGGCCTGTTTCCACACTGTAGGGATTCTGTGATTGCTTCGGTCTTAACATCTTATCAGAAAGACGGTACTTTTGACAATCTGACACCCGCTCAGCATCCCACTGGACCGTGCACCGAAACATTCCGACGCAACCCCTCTCCTTCCAGAAATGGTTAAATTCTGAGCCGTGATGTGGTGGTGCCGGTGTTGGACTGGGATGGACAAAGTTAAAAACCACCCAACACCAGGTTATAGCCCGACAGGTTTATTTGGAAGCACTAGCTTTCGGAGCGCTGCTCCTTGGTAATACCTCCCAGCTACCTGACAAAGGGACAGCGCTCCGAAAGCTAGTGCTTCCAAATAGACCTGCTGGACAATAGCCTGGCGTGGTGTGACTTGTAACTAAGTTGTGAGTGACTGACTTCGGGAAGTTGCGCCGTGAGTGTGTTGCAACACAGTTTATTACTTCACCTGCTTAAGAGGATTGACCGATCCCGCGACTACAGTGGAATGACAATCCTTGTCTTAATACATGGAACAGTAAACAACTAACACTGGCCAACACAAGAGGTACAGTTTCACACTGACAGTATGTCAGCTGGCATGTAATGCCACTAGCCTGCCCACCTATAGGAAACAATTTGTCCTTTACTGCCTCTCTCCTGGATCCTAACAACAGGATATTGAATACAGAGGAGAGGAGTTCTCATTAGCTTGATGATGTTTGAGGGCGTCTCCTTTCCTGGTTATTTGCATGAGTTTGGTATGAGTTGTTACGTTAGATTAGATTACTTACAGTGTGGAAACAGGCCCTTCAGCCCAACAAGTCCACACCGACCCGCTGAAGCGCAACCCACCCATTCTGCTATATTTACCCCTTACCTAACACTACGGGCAATTTAGCATGGCCAATTCACCTGACCCGCACATCTTTGGACTGTGGGAGGAAACCGGAGCACCCGGAGGAAACCCACGCAAATGTGACGATCTAGGCTAGGGAATGCCTTTTAGCAGAAGTGAGCACCATTAATGTGACTTCAGAAAGCACGGGCTGCGTCTCTCACGGCCTTCGTTGGAGCTGACAATGCTAGTCCTTTCTCGCAAATCCACAGGGGGACCCTGAAGTGTTGGGAAGACGTTCATTCAAAGCGGTCAGGGCCAAGGCAGAGGGAATGGGAGGGGCCCTCGCGTTCTCTCCTCTCACCTCCCAATCCTCCACTTCCAACGTGAGGGAAAGGTTTGCGTGGACACGCAGATAGGCCTCTGAGCAGGACCACGATGTCACTGTGACCTCACCAGTCACGTGACAGAGACTCCGCTCGGAGGTCGGAACACGGGCGGCCGAAAGCCACGATGAATATTTTTAAGGTGAGAGGGGAAAGTTTTAAAGAAAAAAGACACGAGGGGCAATTTTAACACAGAGAGTGGTTCGTGTGTGGAGCGAGCTTTCAGAGGATGTGGGTGCAGTCGCAACGTTTAAAAGACATTTGGAGAATTGGATCCCCTACAGTTTGGAAACAGGCCCTTCAGCCCAAGCCAACCCTCCAAAGAGTGACCCTATATTTACCCCTGGCTAATACTAGGGGCAATACGCCATGGCCAATTCACCTGACCTGCACATCTTTGGAAGGAAACTAGAGCAAACACACAGGGGAAGAATGTGCAAACTCCACACAGACAATCACCCGAGGCTGGAATCGAACCCAGGTCCCTGCCACTGTGAGGCAGTAGTGCTAACCACTGAGCCACCATGCCACCCAGTTCATGAATCAATCTTTGTCAGGGGTATATGCCAAACACAAGCAGGTGGGACAAGTTTGGGAACATAGTCAGCATGCGCCGGTTGGACCAAAGGGCCTCATTCCCTGATTCTAAGATATGAATAAGCATTGCTTAACAAAAGCTGGAGGTCTTGCCTTCGTTCGTATGAAGAACAGAAGGCCCCGTAACCGAATAGTCAAGGTGCCATCCATCCACAACTGATTTGCCCTGCCAGTCACTTTTGAGCATGATGCTAAGATGAACCTTCAAAAGCACGTCAACGCAAGTGGCCAAGGGGTGCTCGATGATCACCTCGAAGGGGGATTCTCAGGCCGAAGCTCACCCATATACGCACCTTGCAAAGCAACAACTCCAGTAGCAATTGAGAAGGAAGTGGGAAAGCCCAGGGGCGTGGCTCAAAGCAGACAGACCACTCAACCACACAATCCCGCGGGTCCCATCACGAATCCAGTCAAAGGGATAAACGAGTGGGTTAGGTCGACACGTTTAAGTGAATCCAGCTCGATTATTGCAAGCAAAGTAGGCCTTCATTTGCTGACGGAGAAATAAGTCGCTTGCTACTGAGAGGCGTCACCCTCAGTGGTTTGTAGTCACAAGGCAAGAGACAAAATAATTTTTAAAAAGTAACACGGGACTCAAAAGGGTCAAACGAACGCTCGTGACCTTTGGGTTAGGCATGATAAGATGTGGAAGAAATAGCTGGCTCATGTCGATTAAATATCCTGTCATGTTCTGGTCAGCATGTCCACCCAATCCCTGGTGTCAATGATGAGATTGGTCTATTGTCTCAGTTCCCATCAGTCCCCGTCAGAAGGCAGACAGGATTTGAACGACTAAGCCCAAGTTGGTTCGTGTTGGCGTGTAACAAATTAAACGAGGTAATTAAAATCAATAAGTGTGCTGCTAGGCCGGGCACAGATCCTGGTTTTAATTACATAGTGTGGTAACAATCTCATTTGTTTGGCATGAGGAGGAGGAGTAGTAGGAGCTGTAACCTTACTTGTTGAAATAACCCCTCTATCTGTCTCAGCGAAAAAGGTTGGAGCTCGGGCGTAAACAAATGCCTGGATGGTCTGTCTGGCTGCTGTCATAGGGCTGTACAGCACAGACGCAGACCGTTCGGCCCAACCAGTCCCTGCTGACCATAATCCCCAAACTAAACTAGTCCCACCCTGCCTGCTCCTGGCCCATATCCCTCCAAACCCTTTTCCTATTCACATACTTATCCAAATGTCTTTTAAATATTGTGACTCCACCCCCATCCACCACTTCCTCAGCACGTTCACTCCACACACAAACCATCCCCTGGGTTAAAAATTTGCTTTCTCTCCTCTCACCTTAAAAATGTGCCCTCAGCTTGAAATTCCTCATCCTAGGGAAAAGACAACTCCCATTAACACTATTTATGCCTCTCATGATTTTATACATTTCTATGAGGTCACCTCTCAACCTCCTCGGCCCGAGTGAGAAAGGTCCCAGCCTATCCAGCCTTTCTCTATAACTCAAACCTTCCACACTCGGCAACATCCTGGTAAATCTCTTCTGAATCCTCGCCAACTGGATAATATCACACTCACCACACACACCACACTCACCACACTCACCACACTCACCACACTCACCACACACACCACACACACCACACTCACCACACTCACCACACTCACCACACTCACCACACTCACCACACTCACCACACTCACCACACTCACCACACTCACCACACACACCACACACACCACACTCACCACACTCACCACACTCACCACACTCACCACACTCACCACACTCACCACACTCACCACACACACCACACTCACCACACACACCACACTCACCACACTCACCACACTCACCACACACACCACACTCACCACACTCACCACACTCACCACACTCACCACACTCACCACACACACCACACTCACCACACACACCACACTCACCACGCTCACCACACACACCACACTCACCACACACACCACACACACCACACTCACCACACTCACCACACTCTCCACACTCACCACACTCACCACACTCACCACACTCACCACACTCACCACACTCACCACACTCACCACACACACCACACTCACCACACTCACCACACTCACCACACTCACCACACACACCACACTCTCCACACTCACCACACACACCACACACACCACACTCACCACACTCACCACACACACCACACACACCACACTCACCACACTCACCACACTCACCACACTCACCACACTCACCACACTCACCACACTCTCCACACTCACCACACACACCACACTCACCACACTCTCCACACTCACCACACTCACCACACTCACCACACTCACCACACTCACCACACTCACCACACACACCACACTCACCACACACACCACACTCACCACACACACCACACTCACCACACTCACCACACTCACCACACACACCACACTCACCACACTCACCACACTCACCACACACACCACACTCACCACACACACCACACTCACCACACTCACCACACACACCACACTCACCACACTCACCACACACACCACACTCACCACACTCACCACACACACCACACTCACCACACTCACCACACTCACCACACTCACCACACACACCACACTCACCACACTCACCACACACACCACACTCACCACACTCTCCACACTCTCCACACTCACCACACTCACCACACTCACCACACTCACCACACACACCACACTCACCACACACACCACACTCACCACACACACCACACTCACCACACTCTCCACACTCACCACACTCACCACACTCACCACACTCTCCACACTCACCACACTCACCACACTCACCACACACACCACACTCACCACACTCTCCACACTCACCACACTCACCACACACACCACACTCTCCACACTCACCACACTCTCCACACTCTCCACACTGTCCACACTCACCACACTCACCACACTCACCACACTCACTACACTCACCACACTCACCACACACACCACACTCACCACACTCTCCACACTCACCACACTCTCCACACTCTCCACACTCACCACACTCACCACACTCTCCACACTCTCCACACTGTCCACACTCACCACACTCACCACACTCACCACACTCTCCACACTCACCACACACACCACACTCACCACACTCTCCACACTCACCACACTCACTACACTCACCACACTCACCACACACACCACACTCACCACACTCACCACACTCACCACACTCACCACACTCACCACACTCACCACACACACCACACTCACCACACTCACCACACTCACCACACTCACCACACTCACCACACTCACCACACTCACCACACACACCACACTCACCACACACACCACACTCACCACACTCACCACACTCACCACACTCACACACACACACACCACACTCACCACACACACCACACTCACCACACACACCACACTCACCACACTCACCACACTCACCACACTCACCACACCACACACACCACACTCACCACACTCACCACACTCTCCACACACACCACACTCACCACACACACCACACTCACCACACACACCACGCTCACCACACACACCACACTCACCACACACACCACACTCACCACACACACCACACTCACCACACACACCACACTCACCACACACACCACACTCACCACACTCACCACACTCACCACACACACCACACTCACCACACACACCACACTCACCACACTCACCACACTCACCACACTCACCACACACACCACACTCACCACACTCACCACACACACCACACTCACCACACTCTCCACACTCACCACACTCACCACACTCACCACACACACCACACTCACCACACTCACCACACTCACCACACACACCACACTCACCACACACTCCACACTCACCACACACACCACACTCACCACACTCACCACACTCACCACACTCACCACACACACCACACTCACCACACACACCCACACTCACCACACTCTCCACACTCACCACACTCACCACACTCACCACACTCACCACACACACCACACTCACCACACTCACCACACCACCACACACACCACACTCACCACACACACCACACTCACCACACTCACCACACTCACCACACACACCACACTCACCACACTCACCACACTCACCACACACACCACACTCACCACACTCACCACACACACCACACTCACCACACTCACACACACACACCACACTCACCACACTCACCACACACACCACACTCACCACACTCACCACACTCACCACACACACCACACTCACCACACACACCACACTCACCACACTCACCACACTCACCACACTCACCACACACACCACACTCACCACACTCACCACACACACCACACTCACCACACTCTCCACACTCACCACACTCACCACACTCACCACACTCACCACACTCACCACACTCACCACACACACCACACTCACCACACTCTCCACACTCACCACACACACCACACTCACCACACTCACCACACACACCACACTCACCACACACACCACACTCACCACACTCACCACACTCACCACACACACCACACTCACCACACTCACCACACTCACCACACTCACCACACACACCACACTCACCACACTCACCACACACACCACACTCACCACACTCACCACACACACACCACACTCACCACACTCACCACACACACCACACTCACCACACTCACCACACTCACCACACACACCACACTCACCACACACACCACACTCACCACACTCACCACACTCACCACACTCACCACACACACCACACTCACCACACTCACCACACACACCACACTCACCACACTCACCACACTCACCACACACACCACACTCACCACACACACCACACTCACCACACTCTCCACACTCACCACACTCACCACACTCTCCACACTCACCACACTCACCACACTCACACACACACACCACACTCACCACACTCTCCACACTCACCACACTCTCCACACTCACCACACTCACCACACTCACCACACACACCACACTCACCACACTCACCACACTCACCACACACACCACACTCACCACACACACCACACTCACCACACTCACCACACTCTCCACACTCACCACACACTCCGC
>NC_083445.1:10684193-10693432 GCF_020745735.1 Hemiscyllium ocellatum | reverse complement strand
CTCTCCACACTCTCCACACTCACCACTCTCTCCACACTCTCCACACTGTCCACACTCACCACACTCACCACACTCACCACACTCACTACACTCACCACACTCACCACACACACCACACTCACCACACTCACCACACTCACTACACTCACCAAACTCACCACACACCACACTCACCACACTCACCACACTCACTACACTCACCACACTCACCACACACACCACACTCACCACACTCACCACACTCACCACACTCTCCACACTCTCCACACTCACCACACTCACCACACTCTCCAAACTGTCCACACTCACCACACTCGCCACACTCACCACACTCACCACACTGTCCACACTGTCCACACTCACCACACTCACCACACTCACCACACTCTCCACACTCACCACTCTCCACACTCTCCACACTCACCACACGCTCCACACTCACCACACTCACCACACTCACCACACTCACACACACACACCACACTCACCACACACACCACACTCTCCACACTCACCACACTCTCCACACTCACCACACTCTCCACACTCACACACACACACTCACCACACTCACCACACTCACTACACTCACCACACTCACCACACACACCACACTCACCACACTCTCCACACTCACCACACTCTCCACACTCACCACACTCTCCACACTGTCCACACTCACCACACTCACCACACACAACACACTTACCACACTCTCCACACTCACCACACTCACCACACTCTCCACACTCTCCACACTCACCACACTCACCACACACACCACACTCACCACACTCTCCACACTCACCACACTCACCACACTCACCACACTCACCACACTCTCCACACTCACCACACTCACCACACTCACCACACTCACCACACACACCACACTCACCACACTCTCCACACTCACCACACTCACCACACTCACCACACTCACCACACTCACCACACTCACCACTCTCACCACACTCACCACACTCACCACACTCACTACACTCACCACACTCACCACACACACCACACTCACTACACTCACCACACTCACACACACACCACACTCACCACACTCACCACACTCACCACACTCACCAAACTCACCACACTCACCACACTCACCACACTCACCACACTCTCCACACTCACCACACTCACCACACTCACCACACTCACCACACTCACCACACTCTCCACACTCACCACACTCACCACACACACCACACTCACCACACTCACCACACACACCACACTCACCACACTCACCACACTCACCACACTCACCACACTCACCACACTCACCACACTCACCACTCTCACCACACTCACCACACTCACCACACTCTCCACACTCATCACACTCACCACACTCACCACACTCACAACACTCTCCACACTCACCACACTCACCACACTCTCCACACTCTCCACACTGTCCACACTCACCACACTCACCACACTCACCACACTCTCCACACTCACCACACTCTCCACACTCCCCACACTCACCACTCTCTCCACACTCTCCACACTGTCCACACTCACCACACTCACCACACTCACCACACTCACTACACTCACCACACTCACCCACACACACCACACTCACCACACTCACCACACTCACTACACTCACCAAACTCACCACACACCACACTCACCACACTCACCACACTCACTACACTCACCACACTCACCACACACACCACACTCACCACACTCACCACACTCACCACACTCTCCACACTCTCCACACTCACCACACTCACCACACTCTCCAAACTGTCCACACTCACCACACTCGCCACACTCACCACACTCACCACACTGTCCACACTGTCCACACTCACCACACTCACCACACTCACCACACTCTCCACACTCACCACTCTCCACACTCTCCACACTCACCACATGCTCCACACTCACCACACTCACCACACTCACCACACTCACCACACACACCACACTCACCACACACACCACACTCTCCACACTCACCACACTCTCCACACTCACCACACTCTCCACACTCTCCACACAGTCCACACTCACCACACTCACCACACTCACTACACTCACCACACTCACCACACACACCACACTCACCACACTCTCCACACTCACCACACTCTCCACACTCACCACACTCTCCACACTGTCCACACTCACCACACTCACCACACACAACACACTTACCACACTCTCCACACTCACCACACTCACCACACTCTCCACACTGTCCACACTCACCACACTCACCACACACACCACACTCACCACACTCTCCACACTCACCACACTCACCACACTCACCACACTCACCACATTCTCCACACTCTCCACACTCTCCACACTCACCACACTCACCACACACACCACACTCACCACACTCTCCACACTCACCACACTCACCACACTCACTACACTCACCACACTCACCACACTCACCACTCTCACCACACTCACCACACTCACCACACTCACTACACTCACCACACTCACCACACACACCACACTCACTACACTCACCACACTCACCACACACACCACACTCACCACACTCACCACACTCACTACACTCACCAAACTCACCACACACACCACACTCACCACACTCACCACACTCACTACACTCACCACACTCACCACACACACCACACTCACCACACTCACCACACTCACCACACTCTCCACACTCACCACACTCACCACACTCACCACACTCTCCAAACTGTCCACACTCACCACACTCGCCACACTCACCACACTCACCACACTGTCCACACTGTCCACACTCACCACACTCACCACACTCACCACACTCTCCACACTCACCACACTCCACACTCTCCACACTCACCACACGCTCCACACTCACCACACTCACCACACTCACCACACTCACCACACACACCACACTCACCACACACACCACACTCTCCACACTCGCCACACTCTCCACACTCACCACACTCTCCACACTCTCCACACTGTCCACACTCACCACACTCACCACACTCACCACACTCACCACACACACCACACTCACCACACTCTCCACACTCACCACACTCTCCACACTCACCACACTCTCCACACTGTCCACACTCACCACACTCACCACACACAACACACTCACCACACTCTCCACACTCACCACACTCACCACACTCTCCACACTCACCACACTCTCCACACTCACCACACACACCACACTCACCACACTCTCCACACTCACCACACTCACCACACTCACCACACTCACCACATTCTCCACACTCTCCACACTCTCCACACTCACCACACTCACCACACTCACCACACACACCACACACACCACACTCACCACACTCTCCACACTGACCACACTCACCACACTCTCCACACTCTCCACACTCACCACACTCACCACACACACACCACACACACCACACTCACCATACTCACCACACTCTCCACACTCACCACACTCACCACACTCACCACACTCTCCACACTCACCACACTCTCCACACTCACCACACTCACCAAACACACCACACTCACCACACTCACCACACACACCACACTCACCACACTCACCACACTCACCACACTCACCACACTCTCCACACTCACCACACTCACCACACTCACCACTCTCACCACACTCACCACACTCACCACACTCTCCACACTCATCACACTCACCACACTCACCACACTCACAACACTCTCCACACTCAGCACACTCACCACACTCTCCACACTCTCCACACTGTCCACACTCACCACACTCACCACACTCACCACACTCTCCACACTCACCACACTCTCCACACTCTCCACACTCACCACTCTCTCCACACTCTCCACACTGTCCACACTCACCACACTCACCACACTCACCACACTCACTACACTCACCACACTCACCACACACACCACACTCACCACACTCACCACACTCACTACACTCACCAAACTCACCACACACCATACTCACCACACTCACCACACTCACAACACTCACCACACACACCACACACACCACACTCACCACACTCACCACACTCACCACACTCTCCACACTCTCCACACTCACCACACTCACCACACTCACCACACTCTCCAAACTGTCCACACTCACCACACTCGCCACACTCACCACACTCACCACACTGTCCACACTGTCCACACTCACCACACTCACCACACTCACCACCCTCTCCACACTCACCACTCTCCACACTCTCCACACTCACCACACGCTCCACACTCACCACACTCACCACACTCACCACACTCACCACACACACACAATCACACACACACACCACACAACCACCACACTCACCACACTCTCTCACACTCACCCACTCTCCACACTCTCCACACAGTCCACACTCACCACACTCACCACACTCACACACTCACCACACTCACCACACACACCACACTCACCACACTCTCCACACTCACCACACTCTCCACACTCACCACACTCTCCACACTGTCCACACTCACCACACTCACCACACACAACACACTCACCACACTCTCCACACTCACCACACTCACCACACTCTCCACACTGTCCACACTCACCACACTCACCACACACACCACACTCACCACACTCTCCACACTCACCACACTCACCACACTCACCACACTCACCACATTCTCCACACTCTCCACACTCTCCACACTCACCACACTCACCACACTCACCACACTCTCACACACACCACACTCACCACACTCTCCACACTCACCACACACACCACACTCTCCACACTCTCCACACTCACCACACACACACACACTCAACCACACACACACACACACCACACTCACCACACTCTCCACACTCACCACACTCTCCACACTCACCACACACACCACACTCTCCACACTCACCACACTCACCACACACCACACACACCACACTCACCACACTCTCCACACTCACCACACTCTCCACACTCACCACACACACCACACACACCAAACTCACCACACTCACCACACTCTCCACACTCACCACACTCACCACACTCTCCACACTCACCACACTCACCACACTCTCCACACTCACACACTCACCACACTCACCAAACTCACCACACACCAACACACACCACACTCACCACACTCTCCACACTCACCACACTCACCACACTCTCCACACTCACCACACTCACCACACTCACCAAACTCACCACACACACCCACACTCTCCACACTCACCACACTCACCACACTCTCCACACTCTCCACACTCACTACACTCACCACACTCACCACACACCACACACACCACACTCACCACACTCTCCACACTCACCACACTCTCCACACTCACCACACACCACACACCACACTCACCACACTCTCCACACTCACCACACTCACCACACACACCACACTCACCACACTCACCACACTCACCACACACACCACACTCACCACACTCACCACACACTCCACACTCACCACACACACCACACTCACCACACACACCACACTCACCACACTCACCACACTCTCCACACTCACCACACTCTCCACACTCACCACACTCTCCACACTCACCACACTCACCACACACACCACACTCACCACACTCACCACACACACCACACTCACCACACTCACCACACTCACCACACACCACACTCACTACACTCACTACACTCACCACACTCACCACACTCACCACTCTCACCACACTCACCACACTCACCACACTCTCCACACTCATCACACTCACCACACGCACCACACTCACCACACTCTCCACACTCTCCACACTCACCACACTCTCCACATTCTCCACACTGTCCACACTCACCACACTCACCACACTCACCACACTCTCCACACTCACCACACTCTCCACACTCTCCACACTCTCCACACTCACCACACTCACCACACTCTCCACACTCACCACACTCTCCACACTCACCACACTCACCACACTCTCCACACTCACCACACTCACCACACTCACCAAACTCACCACACACACCACACTCTCCACACTCACCACACTCACCACACTCTCCACACTCTCCACACTCACCACACTCACCACACTCACCACACACACCACACTCTCCACACTCACCACACTCACCACACTCTCCACACTCTCCACACTCACCACACACACCACACTCACCACACTCTCCACACTCACCACACTCTCCACACTCACCACACACCACACACACCACACTCACCACACTCTCCACACTCACCACACTCACCACACACACCACACTCACCACACTCACCACACACTCCACACTCACCACACACACCACACTCACCACACTCACCACACACACCACACTCACCACACTCACCACACTCTCCACACTCACCACACTCTCCACACTCACCACACTCACCACACACACCACACTCACCACACTCACCACACTCACCACACTGTCCACACTCACCACACTCACCACACACACCACACTCACCACACTCACCACACTCACCACACACCACACTCACTACACTCACTACACTCACCACACTCACCACACTCACCACACTCACCACACTCACTACACTCACCACACTCACCACACTCACCACACTCACCACACTCACCACACACCACACTCACTACACTCACTACACTCATCACACTCACCACACGCACCACACTCACCACACTCTCCACACTCTCCACACTCACCACACTCTCCACATTCTCCACACTGTCCACACTCACCACACTCACCAAAGTCACCACACTCTCCACACTCACCACACTCTCCACACTCTCCACACTGTCCACACACACCACACTCTCCACACTCACCACACTCACTACACTCACCACACTCACCACACACACCACACTCACCACACTCACCACACTCACTACACTCACCACACTCACCACACACACCACACTCACCACACTCACCACACTCACCACACTCTCCACACTCACCACACTCACCACACTCACCACACTCTCCAAACTGTCCACACTCACCACACTCTCCACACTCACCACACTCACCACACTCACCACACTCACTACACTCACCACACTCACCACACACACCACACTCACCACACTCACCACACTCACTACACTCACCACACTCACCACACACACCACACTCACCACACTCACCACACTCTCCACACTCACCACACTCACCACACTCTCCAAACTGTCCACACTCACCACACTCACCACACTCACCACACTCACCACACTGTCCACACTCACCACACTCACCACACTCACCACACTCTCCACACTCACCACTCTCCACACTCTCCACACTCACCACACTCACCACACTCTCCACACTCTCCACACTCACCACACTCACCACACTCACCACACTCACCACACTCTCCACACTGTCCACACTCACCACACTCACCACACACACCACACTCACCACACTCTCCACACTCACCACACTCACCACACTCACCACACTCACCACACTCACCACACTCACCACACTCACCACACACACCACACTCACCACACTCTCCACACTCACCACACTCACCACACTCTCCACACTGTCCACACTCACCACACTCACCACACACAGCACACTCACCACACTCTCCACACTCACCACACTCACCACACTCACCACACTCACCACACTCACCACACTCACCACACTCACCACACTCTCCACACTCTCCACACTCACCACACTCTCCACACTCACCACACTCTCCACACTGTCCACACTCACCACACTCACCACACTCACCACACTCTCCACACTCACCACACTCACCACACTCACCACACTCACCACACTCTCCACACTCTCCACACTCACCACACTCACCACACTCTCCACACTCTCCACACTCACCACACTCACCACACTCACCACACTCTCCACACTCTCCACACTCACCACACTCACCACACTCTCCACACTCTCCACACTCACCACACTCACCACACTCACCACACTCACCACACTCTACACACTCTCCACACTCACCACACTCACCACACTCTCCACACTCACCACACTCACCACACTCTCCACACTCTCCACACTCACCACACTCACCACACTGACCACACTCACTACACTCACCACACTCACCACACTCTCCACACTCACCACACTCTCCACACTCACCACACTCACCACACTCACCACACTCTCCACACTCACCACACTCACCACACTCACCACACTCACCACACTGTCCACACTCACCACACTCACCACACTCTCCACACTCTCCACACTCACCACACTCACCACACTCTCCACACTGTCCACACTGTCCACACTCACCACACTCTCCACACTCACCACACTCTCCACACTCTCCACACTGTCCACACTCACCACACTCACCACACTCACCACACTCTCCACACTCACTACACTCACCACACTCACCACACTCACCACACTCACCACACTCACCACACTCTCCACACTCACTACACTCACCACACTCACCACACACACCACACTCACCACACTCACCACACTCACCACACTCTCCACACTCACCACACTCACTACACTCACCACACTCTCCAAACTGTCCACACTCACCACTCTCACCACACTCTCAACTCTGTTCTCCAGCATCTGCAGTCCTCACTTTCTCCCTTGATAGTCAAAGAACTTGGACACTCCTTTCAGACATCCCAGACACAATACTTGTGTTCTTTTTGGATAAATGGTTCCGTGAAGTCTCAATTATATTTATACGCAGATTCTAGAATATCAAAAGCATTCTGTCTGGGTGTATCACTACCTGGTACGGCAACAGTACCATTCAAGATCAGAGACGGTTATAGAGAGTGGTGAACATGGCCCGGACAATCACAAAGGCCAACCTCCCATCTCTAGAATCCATCTACCAGGCCCCGCTGTCAGGGAAAGGCCACCAGCATTCTCAAAGATCCATCCCATCCTGGCAATGTTTTTCTACAACCTCTACCATCGGGGAGAAGCTACAGAAGCCTGAACACACACACCAGCCGGTTTCAAAACAGTTTCTACCCGACTGTTGTTAGATACTGAATGGACTCACAAACTCTTAACACTCGCCTGTACCTGTGTTTTTGTTTTTGCTGCTGTTTACCTATTATTTATTTATCTATGTCATTTAACTCTGTGATCTGCCTGTATTGCTCGCAAGACAAAGCTTTTCACTGTGCCTCGGTACACGGGACAATAAATTCAATTCAATTCAATCAAATA